>NC_044057.1:26292637-26442637 GCF_902167405.1 Gadus morhua
ATTCTGATGCCAACGACCACCTATCATTGCTCGGTGGTAATGGAGCTGAAATCAATGCTTGGATGCCCCACCTTCACTCCCTTCCTATAGTACCCTTACCGAGAATCCCTTACTGAACAATAACATTAAGACTGGGAAGGGGGTTCTGTTCATCCTCTTCTTTCTCTCCTTCTTCTTCTTCTTCTCCTTCTCCTCCTCTTCTTCTTTTATCTTATTCTATTTCTTCTCCTTCTTCTTCTTCTTCTTTTTCATCTTCTTCTTCTTCTTCTTCTTCTTCTTCTTCTTCTTCTTCTTCTTCTTCTTCTTCTTCTTCTTCTTCTTCTTCTTCTTCTTCTTCTTCTTCTTCTTCTTCTTCTTCTTCTTCTTCTTCTTCTTCTCCTCTCCTCCCCCTCTCCTCCTCTTCCTCCTCCTCCCCCTCCTCCTCCTCCTCCTCCTCCTCCTCCTCCTCCTCCCCCTCCTCCTCCCTCTCCTCCTCCTCCTCCTCCCCCCTACAGGGAGAGGCCTGATAAGGTGAGGGTGGGCGTTGGTATTGAGAGCCTGCTGTTGAGGGGCTGCACGGTCCGGAACACCGACCAGGTGTTGGGCTTCGTGGTGTACGCAGGTGTGTGTCCCCCCCCTCCCCCTCTGTCCCTCACAGTGTAACCCCTAACGATGTGTTAAAGGTGACATATTATACCACCAGGTGTGAGGGTGATTAGCCATTACAAGACGTTTTGGAAATCTGCCTCTTCTGACATCACAACTGGGCGTGTCCACCTAGTTGTGTGTGGGATTGATCAGTCTACCAGCATACAGTGGACTGTAGCAAACGTTGCTCATCTACCCGTCACACATCTAGGTGGACACGCCCACTTGTGATTTCAGAAGAGGCGGATTTCCTCTTCTGTGGAAGATGTGTTTTGATTGGTGGCTGAGGTATGCTAGGCTGTGGGTGTGATCCTAACCCCTGCGGCCTTCCTTCCTCCCGGTCCGACCTGCCAGGCCGTGAGAGCAAGTCCATGCTGAACATCAACCGGCCGCGCTACAAGCGCAGCAAGCTGGAGCGGGCGCTGAACCGCGACGTCCTCTGCTGCGTGGCGCTCCTCTTCTCCATGTGTCTGGTCGGCGCCGTGGGTAGGCCATGGATCATCCGGATTAGCATAAAATCACTACCTTGTCCAAGGGCTGACCGGGGTCTGAGCCGGGGATGGACGGATGGATTCCTCGTGGATGTAATTTAGAGATATCGTCCGGTCGGTCACTTAGTCGCAACCCCAAAAAGGCGAGGGGGGAAAAGAGGGAGAAAAACTGTGGGTGGGGGGCTGGGGGGAAGGGCGCCAAAAATAGCTGCGTCTCTCTCAGACAGGCGGCGTGATTAATTCCCCGTCCTTCTGCGTACAGGTCACTTCATGTGGCGCCGCTCGCTGCCCGGAACCCCCCCCTACCTGGTCCCCGACCCCCAGGGGTCTCTGGACGCCCCATCCCTCTCCGCCTTCTACATGTTCTTCACCATGATCATCCTGCTCCAGGTAGAGGTGGCTCTCTCCTCAGGAGTGAGTGTGTGTGTGTGTGTGTGTGTGTGCGTGCTATCCCAGAGATCTGTGTGAATCTGTATGTGTGGAAGCATGGCGGGGCATGCCGTACATACAGATCCACACACACAAGCACACGCGTGTTCATGTGTTTGAATAGTAAACGCCGCACCTTTTTGTTTCAGGGGGCGTTTCTTGAGCGAGTCGCCCCCCATCGACATCAGAGCCCTCCCATCAGGTTCTGACGGTGCAAGTTGCCCCATCACCAGTGACCCTCCTCTCTGCCCTGTCCCCCCCCCCTCCCCAGATTCTGATCCCCATCTCGCTGTACGTGTCCATCGAGCTGGTGAAGATGGCCCAGGTGTTCTTCATCACCAACGACGTGGACCTCTACGACGCTGAGTGGGACCGCCGCGTGCAGTGCAGGGCGCTGAACATCACCGAGGACCTGGGCCAGATCCAGTACGTCTTCTCCGACAAGACGGGCACGCTGACGGAGAACAAGATGGTGTTCAGCCGCTGCTCCGTCATGGGCACGGAGTACCCCCACAAGGAGAACGGTGAGCTGCAGGGTGTCGCGCCCGGGGGATGGTACGCCTCGCTGCCTCCCTCCACCTCAGCGTGGGGCCTCCTGGGTGAGGGGCCCGACCCGAGGGGGAAGGTCCTGGGTTTGATACCTACCTAGTAGTTGCCCTTGCGCAAGATGCCTAACATCTACCTGTTCATCAGTGGATGTTTCTATACAGACACACTTCTGATAAGAGCTTTGACTGAGTGACACAATAGTAGCTCAGGGTTCACCTTAAGTACTGACAGGTCGATGTAGAGCGGGTCGACTGGCAACTGAAAGGTTGCTGGTTCGATACCCAGTGAGATTCGAGGTGTCCCTGAGCAAGACACCTCCCCCTCCCTGCTCCCGACGAGCTGGCCGTGGCCTTGCGTGGTCGACTCTGCCGTCGGTGTGTAAATGTGTGAATGTTAGGCAATAATTGTAAAGCACTTTGAGTGTCTGGATGGAAACACGGCACGTCAACGCAGGCCCTGCGCCAGCGATGAGCTCATGAACAGGGTGTGGGTGGGGTGTGCTCTGCAGCCATCCGCCTGGCAGTGGTCGACGAGCCGGATCCGGACCAGGAGGTGGTCTTTGACCAGAGGCCCCGCCGCCGCAGACCGCCCGGGTGGACCCTGGCGGGGGGGGAGGAAGAGGAGGAGGAGGAGAGCGGATCGGGGGCAGGCCAGCGCTCCCATGCCGCCCCGCCCAGGAGCAAGGCAGCGAGATCCGCCCACGGGGACGTGGCCTTCAGCAGCCCGCTGGTGAGACCACCTCTCCGGCCCTGGGGGCGAACACTGAGGTTCTGGTTCCAGGGCTCCAGGGGTTTGGGGGGGGGGGGGGGATGTGTCTGGTCTGTTTGTACCACCTGACATGATAGGGTAGGGGGCTCGGCAGCAAGGGCACAGGGAATGCCCAGTGGGGACGAGGTGTCAGATGGGAGAGTCAACAGGAAGTGAGGGGTGGTCAGCTGACTGGGAGGCGCTGCCATGAGAACCGTTTCAGAGCTCTCAGGTAACTCGAGGTCGCGGCGTCGTAATGTGATGCACACGTCAGCAGGTTAAACATACCACGTGCATGTTGAAAGAGACAGCATGGTGGGCCTCAACCTTGAGAAAATGATTTCCTAAATACATACGTAATAGGGTAGGACTGAATAAACCAAAAAAGGGCAACGACAAATACGATATAAATAATATGATTCAATACGATTAAACTTGATGATGATATTTTCCTCTGAAACGGTTGCCGGCCCGACTCCCCCTGAGCTGACGAGGAGGACTAAGAACAGACGCAGGTTCTGCTCCCGTCCCAGGTGGCCGCCAGGTGTCGGGACGGGCCGGCCCGCGGCGCCCCCTGGGACCATATGGTCGCGCTGTGCAGCGTTAGCCACGGACTACTGACATGGCTGGACTGTAAACGTGTGCTATGGATGAGTCATCATGGTTTCCGTATACAGTACCGGTGGCGTCCAGCTCTGTTGTAGCCCCGGGGGGAGCTCAGCGGCCGGTGGCCGTCACAGAGGAGCTGCTGAGGCAGCAGATCAGGGTCCGTGGCTCCAGCCCTCTGGTTCTCCTCTCTCCGGTCGGGGCCCGGCGCGGGGAGCGCCCTGAACCTGCCTGGTTCACGGCCTTTGATTCTACCACAGTCATCATGTGTTACATACATATTACATATTACATATTACATATTACACATTACATATTACATAATACATATTACATATTACATACATATTACATAATACATATTACATGCATATTACATTTTACATATAACATGGTATACTAGCATGCATTAAATGGATAATCATTGCTTCCTTTCCATTCTTCCTGCCTTCTTTCCTTCCTTTCTTCCTTCTTTCCTTCCTTCCTCCCTCCCTTCCTTCCTCCCTTGACTTTTTTCATTTCCTTCGTTCCTCCCTTGCTTCCTCTCTTCCTTTCTTTCTTTCCTTCCTTCCTTCCTTCCTTCCTTGCCTTCTTTCCTTCCTTCCTCCCTTCTTTACTTCCTGCCTTCCTCTCACCCATCCCTCCCTCCCTCCTTCTGCTCCTATATTCTCTGTCTCTGTGTTATGTGCAGAATGAACACAATAAACACCCAGTGATTGCTATGCGGGCGGGCGGGCGCATATGCATGAGTGAAGCTATTAATTAACCAAGTGATTGATCCCCTAAATCAACAGGAAAAGGAAGTGGTACCAGACAAGGCGCTGCTTCAGCAGATCGTGAAGATAGACTTCAGCGGCGGAGGACGAGAGGTAGATCCCTACCTGGACTTTTTTCTGGCTCTCGCCATCTGCAACACGGTGGTGGTTTCCACGGCAACAGCACAGAGAGAGAGGGTGAGCGCTTCTGTTCAGAAACACAGGCTGTAGTGTGTGTGTGTGTGTGTGTGTGTGTGTGTGTGTGTGTGTTGGTCTGTGTGTGTGTGTGTGTGTGTGTGTGTGTGTGTGTGTGTGTGTGTGTGTGTGTGTGTGTGTGTGTGTGTGTGTGTGTGTATTGGTTTGTGTGTGTATGCATGAGAGAGAGAGAGAGAGAGAGAGAGAGAGAGAGAGAGAGAGAGAGAGAGAGAGAGAGAGAGAGAGAGAGAGAGAGAGAGAGAGAGAGAGACACTCGAACAGCACCCTACTCCTGAATCCTGTCCTGAATATTCATAGCCCAGGCCATGTTTGTGTATCTGTGTTGACTTGTTTATCCGCTTTCTTCCGCCCCCTTCCCCTCTGTCATCCTTGCTGTCAGTTTGTCATCCCCGATCCTTTAACTGTAAACATCAGACCCAGGCACCACACTTTGTTCAGCTCCTGTATTGAGTCCCTGGCTTCTGTTTGCTGATCTATCGTCACCAACGTTGATCAAATATGTGTCTGCTGCCGCGACGCCTGGCCGCAGTACCTACAGCCGTCACCGAGCGGTGTGCGTTCTCCTTGAGGGGAACACACACAGGCCCGTCATAGAACCCGCGGCCCAGCCGTCGTCCCTCTCACCAGTGGTCAGCGCTAATGCCTGTAATAGCTCTGTGCAGCCCCGGTTGAGACGGCGTTGTGTCGTTGCTAAATGAACCACAGAGAGACGGCGGAGTCGCAAGGGGAACCTGGGGGGTCGCCCTTTCTAATGTGATTACTCGTTGTTCTCCGCTGTGCCGTTCTGGAACAGCGTACTCCAGCTTGAGTTTCTAATTTTAGGTTAAAACACACGCAGTGAATTAAAGCGTCTCCTTGTGGATGGACGGGGGCCTGCCCGGGGGATGGCAGACTTCGCCTATAGGCCCATACCGCTTCTCTTTTAGGCAATTATGTCTTATCTCTGCACCGCAATTCCAAATTGACCTCACAGGCTCCGATTCGAGGTATTAAAGAGCGAGTGTGAGGGAGGACAACTCGGGTATTAACGTATAAACATTGGTATCATCTTTCCAACTCTCAAAGTTGAGCCAACTTTCCAGCGGCTCCGTCTCCACCGGCCCGTCGTACGCCCTGTCCAGCCTGGCCCAGAAGGTGGGCTCTCTGCGCCGGAGCCTGGCCTCCTGGAAGCCCCTGACCCGGGGGGCCAGCCCGGACTCCCAGGTCCTGGCCCCAGAGGAGGAGGAGGAGGAGGAGGTGGACGAGGAGGAGGAGCGCGGCCGGGCGTCAGGCCGTGCCGGGGACATGGACGCGCTGAGGAGCTGCCGGCTGGTGGTGGACTCGGACGAGGTCCTGTTTGAGGCGGAGAGTCCGGACGAGGCGGCGCTGGTGTACACGGCCAAGGCGTACGGGTTCACCCTGCTGGCCCGCGGCCCCGCCAGCGTCGCCGTGAGGCTCCCCCACGGGGAGAGGCTGGAGCTGGAGGTGCTGGACACCTTGTCATTCGACGCCCACCGGAAGCGCATGTCGGTGCTGGTGCGCTATCCCGTCACCGGGGAGATGGTGCTCTACACCAAGGGAGCGGACTACACCCTCATGGAGCTGCTGGGCTCGCCCTGCGCAGGTACTGCTGGACACGCAGGGATGGGAGATCTTGGTTCTGCGGGCTGAAGCTCTGTGTCTCTCAGGGTTAATGGTGAAGGGTGATGGGCTCTCGAGGGCTTGTGAGACGGCGTTTGGTGGCTTAGCGCTCCATCTTATCACGGGCGTATTTGAAACCTTGCGTATGATGTGGTACGTCTTCCAGAGCAGCTTAACGACGACCAGAGGAGCGTCGCAGCAAACTGCCAGAAACACCTCGACCAGTACGCCAAGGAGGGGCTTCGGACCCTGTGCTTCACCAGAAAGGTGAGTCAACTACCGCCATGTTTCTACTCATCACCCATTAAAAGATGTTGCCTGTATGTATGTCAATTATGGCCCCCGTTGCACTCCTGAGCATCCTTAGAAGGAGGGATCCCCCACTCTGCGTTCCTTCTCAAGGTTCTTTCCTCACTAATTAAGTTCTTCCTTGACCTCTGGGGGGCTAGGGTCAGGGGGGTGACATAAATGCATTGACTGTGAAGCCCTTTAAGTCTGAACCTGTTATTAAGGGCTATACAAATACAATTGAATTGAATTGAATGCACTACAATATGGTTTGGACCGCTGGGTTTGACCGGGCCTCCCCTGCCGTCCAGACGGTGAGCGAGAGAGAGTACAGCGAGTGGTCGACGCTCAGGCAGACCGCCCTGGCTGCCATGGACAACCGAGGGGCGCAGGTCAGGGACAGCGCCGTCCACCTGGAGAGAGACCTCAGCCTCCTGGGTAACTCCCCTCGGCGCCAAACATGCACGAGTGTGTCCGCTTGACATGCACACCGCGCAGCAAAGAGTGACACACTCCAGCTTTGTATTCCGGGCGTTCTCAACAGCCACGGTCCTTGTGTGTGTTGGGTTCCAGGGGCCACGGGCATTGTGGACCGCCTGCAGGACAGCGTGCCTGACACCATCGAGGCTCTGAGGGAGGCGGGCATCCAGGTGTGGGTCCTGACCGGGGACAAGCCGGAGACAGCTGTCAACATCGCCTACGCCTGCAGGCTGCTGGATGAGGGAGACATGGTCATTAACATGAGCTCCAAGGACAAGGTGAGGGAACGTGCTCCTGTGTGTCCTATTGGCTGTGTGCCCGGCCTGGGTCGGATACGTCCTGCGTGGTGGCTCACCGTGAATCCCAAAATAAACGGTGTCCGTTGTTTACGCTGTTCAGTTGCGTTGGGATTTTAAGTGCATGCAAAAAATAATGACTGCGTTTATTTAATGGTGCCTTCAACACCCAGGTAGATGGTCGTCAAAAGTGAACGCATATCTATTCGTATCCATCCATCCCAATTAGCCGTGTCTCCTCGGGCTCATGTCATCTCCAGGTTCTGGACACATTCGACCGTTCAACTGTCTCCCTTTTGACTTAAGTGGCCCAGGCTTCAAATCCCATCCCAGCCCCCAAAGGTCAACCCTTTAAGGTCCTGTCTCCTGGGGGAAGGTCGTGTGACACCGGGGTTCTAGTTCTCCGTGGTCATTAAAGATCTGGAGGCACGCAGGGCAGGAAAAGGCCTTCTGAAAGCAGCCTGCTCCCTCCAATCAGCCCCCCGGTCTCCAATCGGCCAAGAATGACCACTCAGCGCTTTGGCTCCTTTTACGGAGGCACTGTGCGCTGGGAACCCTGGGGCGGCCTCAATCCACTCAAGTGGGACCAGACATCCGTGATGGATGGAGTGAGTTACTCCCGGAATAATATCGAGTGCTTTCAAATCAAATGAAAGGTCCAATATACGCAACCCAGGCTGTGCTGAGGTATCGCGTTCAGACTCCTCAGAGGGCCCACTCCCTCTCTGAAAGGAAGGAGGGGGTTCGTTTTTAATCAATTTTTTTTATCCGAACACCGCCCGGCTGACGACCCGTGGGGGACTTCCAGTCCAGGTGCGCTGCCCTAAATAACACACCAACCGGGCTCCCCGTTGTGACAGTAGAAATGCTAGCGTAAATATGTGTTGTGATGTCTGGTCCTCGAGGTTAAAGAGGAGAAGTCGTTGTAAAGCCTGAATTCATTCCTGTTCATTCATCAGACACTCGTGTTCGGTAGAGGATAGGATGGCTTCGTATTCGGACTCAATGGCGATACATCAAATCTGCTAATGGTTTAATTGTCACAGCTTATAGAATGATCTATTCCCCACAGTTTAAGTTTTAGTCCCCCTCTACATGTGATAGCTTTGAGCTCAGTTCAACCAATCAAATGGCGGTCTCTCCGACCTGCACAGACGGCCGTGAGGAGGTGGTCCCCTAGTGGGGAAGCCCGGTACCACGGGAGCTCCCCTCGCCCCACCCGTCGAGAGCGCCGGAGAGCCCCCGTTAACAACCCCTCGTCCCCCCCTCCCAGCGCCAGTGCGCGTCCATGTTGGACTGCACCCTGGAGGCGGTCCGGCGCTACCCGCCGGGCCCGGACGGCGCCGTCACCGACCCCACCGTCGCCATGGTGATCGACGGCCGCACCCTGGCCATGGCCCTGGAGTCGGACCTGCAGGAGCGCTTCGTGGAGCTGGCCCGCCGCTGCCGCTCCGTGCTCTGCTGCCGGGTCACGCCCGTGCAGAAGAGCGCCGTCGTCAAGGTCATCCGGGACAAGCTCAAGGTCATGACCCTCGCCGTAGGTGAGAACGCCCCGCCGGCGGCAGTGACTCATTTGTGAAACACGGAAACACGTATGTTGGTGTGCGAGGCGCCTGTGTTTCAGTGTGTCCTTGTGTGTGTGTGCATCGATGCGTGCTGGCGGGTAAGTGCATGCGTGTGTGGGCCATGTGTGGGCCGTTTCATACCGTGCTCCGTGTTCACACTCGCCCCCTTCAGGGGACGGGGCGAATGACGTCAACATGATCCAAGCGGCCGATGTGGGAATCGGCATCTCAGGCCAGGAGGGCATGCAGGTGAGCGTCTCCGTTTCTCCACTTCTTTAAGATGTTGTCAGGCAACCTCTCGCCGTGTGAATACTGACCTGGTGGAACATGAGGCAGGGGGGAAAGGTGACCGCGTGGTTGACTCCCTCAGGCTGTGATGGCCAGCGACTTCGCCATATGCCGGTTCAAACACCTCCGGAAGCTGGTGCTGGTGCACGGCCATTGGTGCCACAGCCGGCTGGCCCACATGATCGTCTACTTCTTCTACAAGAACGTGGTGAGTGTTCAGCGTTCGCACCAACGCGTGTGACTCTTGATCTGGGTTGTTTTAATTGTGCTGCATAATCGTTTTTATTATTTTTTTATTATCAGTATCTTATTTTGTGCTGTGCGATTTTACTCGTACTTGTTTCACCACTTTTATCTCAGGCCTACGTGAACCTCCTGTTCTGGTACCAGTTCTACTGCGGCTTCAGCGGCACCACCGTGATCGACATCTGGCTGGTGATCTTCTTCAACCTCTTCTACACCTCTGTTCCCCCCATAATGTTTGGCATAATGGACCGGGACGTCTCCGCAGAGACGCTGATGGGCCTACCGGAGCTGTACCGGCTGGGGCAGGGGGTCAGTGCCTAACTTGTTTGGTTCACATGTCATGTTTAAGAATATAGGGATTGTTTAAATAGTGAGACATACCAATTATGCTTTTTTTTCACATGTGGCAATGATTTTGTTTTTATTGTGTGTGTGTGTGTGTGTGTGTGTGTGTGTGTGTGTGTGTGTGTGTGTGTGTGTGTGTGTGTGTGTGTGTGTGTGTGTGTGTGTGGACACACGCGTGTGTGGGTGTGTGCATGTGTGTGTGTGTGTGTGTGTGTTTGTGTGTGTGTGTGTAGGAATACAAGTCCTCCATCTTCTGGGTAGCCATTCTGGACGCCTTTTATCAAAGTCTAGTGTGCTTCTTCATCCCATACTTGGTAAGAACATTTGTTTTATCCACTGGTTTTGTTATTAAACAATCCCAATGAAATGAGCGTATCAACCAACTGGCGTCCTGAATTGGGCGCCCGGTTGTTTCAGTTAACGATTGTTTGTAAGGTCATCTGTTCTCTTAGACTTACCGGGGTTCAGACGTTGACGTGTTCACCTTTGGAACCCCGTTGAACACGGTGTCCCTGTTCACCATCCTACTGCATCTGTCCATCGAGATCAAAGCCTGGGTGAGAGGCGCCATTTTACATCATTCATCAAACGCTGCCTGGCATCATTTAAAACATTCTGATGATACTCCTATCGAAAGAATAATGCAAAAGGATCAATATTATTGAAACTAAACTAAATTTTGTAAAAGTTAAAGTTATATTTTAATGTTCATCCTGTATTTAGCATCAAAAATGCCAGAGACAAATAGATGACTTGGCCAGATAGTGATTATGGATGAGGAAGCCCTCCAATTGGCTTAGCATATAGCCAATGAGGCGTGGTGAATCAGCAGGGTTAGGAGAGTACAGTTAGGTTAGATATCACAACATGACCAAACTATGACTCGGCGATTATGCTGTGAGGGTATGCTACATCAATACTGCTGCTCTGCTCCAGGTGGACGGAGTGAAGAGCAGCGGTTACGATGGAGCCCGAGGAGCGTCCTCAGGATGGGCGGGGCCTCAGGTTTAGACCGGTCCTCACCCAGGTGTGTGTGTGAACCCTGCGCTGCGTGTGTGTGTGTGTCTCTCAGACGGCGGTCCACTGGGGGGTCATGATGGGCAGCGTGGGGGTCTTCTTCGTCTCTATCCTGGCCTACAACGCGCTCTGCGTGACCTGTAACCCCCCCGCCAACCCCTACTGGACCCTCCAGGCCCAGATGGGGGACCCCGTGTTCTACCTGGTGTGTCTCCTCACCACCGTGGTGGCGCTGTTGCCCAGGTAACCATTCCTAAACACGGCAGGCCCCTTCGCCGGTCGCTCTGTCAACCAATCACGATGACAGCACCCCTACGGATGTGTACCCCCCTGGGGGGTACCCCCCGGGGTGAGCCTCAATGTGGTGGAGAAGAGATCAGGAACGTGTGTGTGTGTGTGTCTGTGTATGTGTGTGTGTCTGTGTCTGTGTGTGTGTGTGTGTTTGTGTGTCTGTGTGTGTGTGTGTGTGTGTGTGTCTGTGTGTGTGTGTGTGTGTGTGTGTGTGTGTGTGTGTCTGTGTGTGTGTGTGTGTGTGTGTGTGTGTGTGTGTGTGTGTGTCTATGTCTGTGTGTGTGTGTGTGTGTGTGTGTGTGTGTGTGTGTGTGTGTGTGTGTGTGTGTGTGTGTGTCTATGTCTGTGTGTGTGTGTGTGTGTGTGTGTGTGTGTGTGTGTGTGTGTGTGTGTGTGTGTGTGTGTGTGTGTGTGTGTGTGTGTGTGTGTGTCTGTGCTGTTAGGGGGGGCTGGGCTGCCTCCTATAGCTACTATGAAAGATTATTAATATAATTCATTATTAATTGCTAAAGATTTGGAATTTGCGAGGCGGCGTTGAGATGATTCCTCCTAAAAGAGAGAGAGAGAGAGAGAGAGAGAGAGAGAGAGAGAGAGAGAGAGAGAGAGAGAGAGAGAGAGAGAGAGAGAGCGAGAGAGAGAGAGAGAGAGAGAGAGAGGGAGAGAGAGAGAGAGAGAGGGAGAGAGAGAGAGAGAGAGAGAGAGAGAGAGAGAGAGAGAGAGAGAGAGAGAGAGAGAGAGAGAGAGAGAGAGAGAGAGAGAAAGAGAGGGAGAGAGAGAGAGAGAGAGAGAGAGGGAGAGAGAGAGAGAGAGAGAGAGAGAGAGAGAGAGAGAGAGAGAGAGAGAGAGAGAGAGAGAGAGAGAGAGCTCTGAGCAGAACACAGAACACTCTGATTACATCAAAGTGGCGCATATTTCTCACTGGCCTACTTTCCCCGGCGCCGTCCTCCTCCGCCGCGCTCGCTCTCCCCCAGGTACACGTTCCATGTGCTGCGCAACACGCTCCGCCCCTCTCCGCTGCTGCTGGCCAGGAACCTGGAGCGTCTGGCCCCGGCCGCGCGGCGGCGCTGGACCCAGGGGTGGAGGGGGGGCACGCGGGGGGCGGCGGCCGAGGGGACGCCCCGGGAGGGGAGGACGGCTCCAGGAGAGGAGGGCCCGTCCCCGACCTGGACCCCTCCCCGTCCCCCCCGGCCCCCCGGCACACCACCACCACCACTCCACTTGAACCTCCGGAGATGACCCCCCCTGGAGGAGGGCGGTGGAGGACCGAGGCGGACCGGACCCGAGTGCGCTAAACGAGGAGAGGAGGGGAGAAGAGGAGCGCTGCACTTAAGGGCCAATTATTTATTAAGGAGAGTGTGGGGACGTATCTGGATGTGTCCCAGTTTACAATAATATTACATATGTTTTTTTATGTTTTGTTATTGGGGGGGAAGGGGGGGTCTGTTGCATAACAATACATCCGGGGAACGAGGTTATTTAAAACAGGAAAATGTTCATTTTCTGACAAATAATCGTTGAGGTGATGAGTTAATTTCGTGATGAATCGCTGGAGTGGAAAGCAGCCCTCCCCTCTCACTGCCTCTTCGCATCTAACAAGCCTCCATAGCAAAAGCATAAGCCTGTTACTGTCTGATGGCTTTTGAGTACACAGTGGTAACCCCTTCAGTCACGCTACCCGCCCCTCCAAAAATATGACATCTTTCTAGCACAAAGCGGCCTTTAAAAGTCTGTTCCTCCACCTAAATACCTGAATGTAGGTTGAAGTGGTTGCTTTGCCTACTTGGTGTTTTATTCCTGAAGCTTATCTTACACAAAGCCTGATGACGACGCAGCATGCAGATGACATGCTATGGTACGCCTTTTGTTCGTGTGTAGCACTTTGTACGTCTATATTTAGGTCGGGGATGTGTTAAACGCCGAGAGAAAAAACAACACAAGAATATATTATTTTTGAAAGGCTGGGCCTATGTGTTGCCATGTGCAGCGAATAAACCTCTTAGAAAGAAACGGAGTGAAATTAATTTTTTTTCTGTTCTTATAAAATTTTGAGGAGCCGGCTTTATGGTCCATAGATGCTGTCTAAACCAGTCAAACCTAAATAGTAGAAAGGGCCTGGGAGTTGTGGTTGACTCCATCACGTAGCACCACCGTTTATGTAACGCGTAATCAGCTTCATTTCAGACCAACTGCGCCCTCTAGCGGTCAGACCGAGAGTCGCACGCAGGTCAAACCGGACAATGTCATTGAAAAGTCTTTGAAGGGGGTTCTCTTTAGTAAATATGTGCGGGAAATGTTTATCCATCAAGCAAATGCAATATTGGCAAACGCCGTTGGCAAACGTTTTACTGTAGAGCCAACATTGAAAGGCTGAAGTGTATTCAATGCAATTTGGATACAGACAGGGAGCTGGTCCTATTTAAATGTTGACTTAACAAAGGAGATTAAACGGCATTCCTGGCCGGATGTGCAGAGACCAGCCTCAGCAGAGGTCGGAGTAAAGTGAATCATGAAGATGCATCCCCGTGAATCCAAACAACACTGTCGTCGGTGCTCCTAGTACACCGCCTCACACGGTGCACCGGTGGTTGAGGGATGCCTCTCCCAGGGGCCTGGAGGCCACTCCCGCTCCCGCACAGGCAGAGGAACACGGCAGCGCCGACCTGAGGGGAATGTCTGATCAGGGAGTCCTCATCCGAGGACCGATGCGTCGAGATGGATGATGGGGGAAGCATGTGCTGTGTGCGTACGTGCTTGTCTGTTTGTGTGTGTGTGTGTGTGTGTGTGTGTGTGTGTGTGTGTGTGTGTGTGTGTGTGTACACGTACGTGTGTGCGTGCGTGTGTGTATGTGTGCATGCGTGCGTGTGCATGTGTATGTTTGCGTGCGTTTGTGTGCTTGTATGCGTACATGTGTGTAGGTGTGCTTGCATGCGTGCGTGTGTTTATGTGCGCAAACGCGTGCATGTGCGCGCGTGTGTGCTGGAGGCTATTTCACAGCCAAGCTTGACCTGCACCGGTGTTCCCAGACCGCTGGACGCCTCTTAGAACACGGAGGATCGCTGTATTTAAAGTGTCGGATAACCAGTGGGTCTGCGACAGGTGTGACCGGTGTGATGTAGGCGGTGTCGCTGCTGCAGCTCAGGTTACTGCACTGTGTTCAACACGGGGATGTATGATCAGAACAACCACCTGGGAGGAGTAGGCCTACGGAATGTAATGGAAATGGCCACAGATACATCTCAATTACCTGAAGGAAGATATAGGCCTGGGAGACAATGGAAGGGATATTTGACAGACAGGCAGACCGATAAGCAGATAAGAGTCTTTATGATAACTTTATTTAGTTATTGAGAGTGTTTCCGTTTTTTCATGTCATGGATGCCATGGCCTTTGGATCACGTGTCCACTAAAGACAGGCAAGTATAGGGAGATTTGTGTTGGGTTTTAGTTTATCAGAAATCTCTATTTGCATTAATGCCTTGAATTAGTGTCCGTCAATAACATTTTCTAATTTGCTAAACATAATAAAATGGCTATAGACCTCCGCACAACAAATCATAGCACGTTCTCAGGCGTTCTCCTGAACGCCGGAACGCCTGGAACAAGACCCTCCAGAAGAGCGTTATTAGCGAGTGAGAGATGGGGCGGGACTTTCAGTGACGTGATATTCGCTGCGAAAGGGAAGAGAGAGGGATGAACTTCCGGAAGAGGGACATCCTTTTCGGTTACATGTTTCGGCTAAATTAATGATTTGTTGAAACTATTCGTCAAACATCCATAATACTTCTCCTTCCGTTGTCGCTGTTATTGTTGTGTTCTTATATTCCTCTCGCTACCGGGAACCGTTAACCGACATACGCACACCCTCATCGAAAATAAAAATACCGGAAATTGCGTTCCGGTAGATCAGGGTAACGTTACAACCAAGGACCTTCGCACAGCCACACACATTATACAAGCCCCCGAGAAACGCCCCCTGTACGTGACGTGTGGCCACAGTGCATAGTCACTTCCGGGTGCCGTCGCTAAAGATCCAGTCAGCAGCCTTATCTCCTGGCTAGTGGCGCTCCGGGAGCTAGTTGAACAACAAGAAATCTTTCGCGGCTCCTATTAATTCCTTATCGTATTAATTGGCATGCCCAGGTTGGGTTTGTGAAGTAGTTGATATAGTCCAGAGCTGATCAGAGCCCAGCGGGGTGGCTAGGCTGGATCAGACCCTGCCTATGAACCACAGCAGAGCTACTCAGGGGTAAGAGCCAATAACTATCGCATTATTATTAGAAGATGCTGTGGAAAAGTAGGATCAAAGGTGTTTGATCATGTTGGTTTCTCTTTGTTCTGGTGCTTTATGTCTTGGATGCTTAGAAGAACAAAGTTAACACGCATGTTGGGGAGAGAATTTGTACTTAGGTGGCTGTTATTGTAATTTAAGATGTTTTTGTTTTTTTTTGGTCGATTTGATTAAAGCTCAGTTCTATATTTTATATACACTTCTGTTTACTGTTAACTAGGCGAATAATGTATTTAATTGATGCTTCATACAATCTATTTTTAATCCTGTGTCAGTTACATGACATTTCTTTCATCAGTTTCCAGAACCATCTCTTGTCATTATTTCTAAATCGTATAAAGTGTTTCAGTGGTCGTAATATCCAAAGCATGAACAATCCATTGCTTAAGTAGGAAAAATATTGTTCCCTGTTTTCCCAAAAATATGGATTTAAGAAGGCAATTTTCTACGAAGGATTTACTAAAACCCAATAGGAGCTTCAGAAAATAACCAAATTGTAGTTACAGTTTTATAACACAAATAGTTTGTTATAAAATAGAAAAAAAGCCTATTACTATATAATAATTTCTCATACTTCACAATAGTTTCAAAATATGAATTGATGAATAGTTCGTATTTCATTGACTGATCCTACTTGGAAAAGCCCCATTGACTGCAGCAATACAGATGGCTGTAGTTCACATTGATGTAGATATTGAAGCGCTGTGCTGAGTGTTCAGACTGTACTCGGATCAACATGTGTCCCTTCCTCCAGCAGACAGGAGCCTTAAGATGGCTCAGGAAGCTGATCTGCGATCAGTGCGTCTGGAGGTGGAAGGCATGACGTGTGGCTCATGTGTCCAGTCCATAGAACAGCGAGTTGGAGCACTGCCTGGAGTCGTCCACATTAAGGTACCGCTAAACATTAAAGATACACACTGGTGAAGGAATGCAGCGTATGGGGTGTGTGTCGAACCACAGGCACGCTGAGACTGACTTTACTTAACTGTTCTGCGTCAGTGTTTGTTTACTCTCATAAATCAGACCTTAGATTACTTTAAGTATGACGCCAGCGTCATACTTTAAGTAATCTAAGGTCTGATTGTGGGATCTTGGAACAGGGGAATTTCTATTTTGTTGTCGTCATAATTGTTTTGCCTCAACATGTCTCTTGAAGTGGGGATCGTTAATTGCGTAATTGGCTATTTACAGCAAATGCAAACTCGACCAGCACTAGTAAAGAGTAAACAAATCAACACCGTATTGACTGGCAACTGTAGGAATACACTTCTTTAAATCCCCTTCTGAAAGCTTTGTCGACTTGCGTAGATCAGTTTCTCTCCGGTAGAAAATCTTCGTAAATGAATCAGAACACACGGTGTGACTCCGCCCCTTTTATGCTTTTGGTTTCCTGCCCAGTTTTGTCCCGCCTCCTCCCAGAAGTTCTGCTATAGGGGAGATGAGTCTCCGTGTAACACATGCATTGTACATGCATGGTGCATGTGTTACACTGTAACGCACAATAACAACCATCATCCAAGCAACAACAGTGATCACAACGGACATTAGCGCAGCATACGCTAATGTCGTCCAATGCTACGCTAATGTCGTCCATTGCTACGCTAATGCCCATGTAAGCGGGAGCGGTGGAAGGAGATTGAACTCTGCACTGGGCAAACTTGTGTGACCTTTTGCTAGCCAAAAGGTCTCCGCGCATAGCCCATGGCTATTGACTCGGGGTCTAACTGGCCTGGGAGCAGCTGAGACCGATGGTGACGAGCCTCAAAGCCAAGACAGCTCCCCCCTGGGGTCGTAATAACACGGAGGCCTGCTCTTTCCTCTGTCCTGTGTTTACCCCGCGGGCTTGGGCCAAATGAGGAGATAACGTAATAGTTTGTCCCGTAAGAGCTCTGCCCTTTGCGGAGCTGTGTCCCCCAGGTCAGAAAGCAATCTGTGTTCCCAGTCAAATGGAATTAGGGGCTTTGTAACGCACTTATAGCTTGTAAACATCTCGGGATTTGCTTCTTTTTCCTTTCCTTTCCTGTCTCTATTTATGTCCCGTATACCATGATTGAGTACATAATCATTGGTTTACCACATGCTTTTTCTCTTAAAACACACACACACAAACACACACACGCACACCGCCTCTTGGTTCCCAACTGTGCTTTGTTAACTCTGTGTCAGGTGACTGCTTCAGTGCGTCACATGTTTCCTCCTCGCTGTAGAGGGAGAGCAAAGGGTCGCGCCGCAGTCACAACTCTCCAAAGACAAACGCACTCATCTTCTGCTTTTTAAATATATGGCCGGCACGGCTGACGAGATAAGAACGGCGACGGGTGCCTGGGTTGTATTGTTTATGGCTTTCCACCCCTGGGGGCTCTTAAAGCCCATTGATTCAGGGTCCTAACGCAAATACTTCACAATATGACTGACAGCTGACTGAATGGATCAGCCTGGTTGCCAGGCATTGCACTTAATGCCTGAATAGTTGAAGTGCACTCGATTACACAGCCGTTTTGGAGAAGGGTCGACCGGGTATGCTATGCAGAGTTCACCTCTGCATAGCATACCCCCCAAACCCCCCCAACCTCCCTCTTATGGACTATGTTGTACGTCCTTGGACTTAAAAATAGTACTTGTGTAGCATCTTATCCTAGCCATGTTGTTGTGTACGGGGAACGGGTTAACCTAGCGGTTGTTGGTGCTTGTCCCTTGGCTCTATGCACATCCTTACGGTACCCTCAGAGGTATATTGTTGTTCCTCTTTCTTCTGACTGCTGTACTCATCGTGAGGTGGTCCCGTGACCCCCCCCGTCGTGTACTCATCGTGAGGTGGTCCCGTGACCCCCCCCGTCGTGTACTCATCGTGAGGTGGTCCCGTGACCCCCCCACTGTGCACTCACTGTGAGGTGGTCCCGTGACCCCCCCCACTGTGCACTCACTGTGCGGTGGTCCCGTGACCCCCCCGGGGTGTACTCACTGTGAGGTGGTCCCGTGACCCCCCCCGTCGTGTCTCCAGGTGTCCCTGGAGCTGAGGAGTGCCGCGGTGCTGTTCGACCCCAGCCTCCAGAGCCCGGCGTCTCTGTGCGAGGCGGTGGAGGACATGGGCTTCGAGTCCAGCCCGCCGGACCCCAGCTCCGCCGAGCCGGTCCCCACGGAGACCCTGCTGCTGCCCGCCCCGGAGCTGGGGCCCGGGGCCGCCCAGGAGGCCCTGGCCCGGCTGTCCCGCGTCCAGGGGGTGCTGGACGTCAGGGAGAGCGCCGGGGGTCTCTCCGTCGTCTTCGTGCCCTCCCTGACCACCGCGCCCCAGCTGGGGGAGGTGGTGACGGGCGTGGCCACGGTGCCGGAGACCCCCGCCTCCGCCAGCCCCGCGCGCCGTGCCTCCCCCCCCTCCTCGTCCTCCTCCCCCCCCTCCCCGTCCTCCTCCCTCTCCCCCCCGCCGCCGCCGCGCAGCGCGGGGTCGGGCGTGGCGCTGGTGAAGCTGTCCGTCGAGGGCATGACCTGCCATTCCTGCAGCACCACCATCGAGGGGAAGGTGGGGAAGCTGAAGGGGGTGCAGAAGATCAGAGGTCAGCCGCTGCTCTTGTTTCTACGTCCCTTTGGTTTGTTTATCGACCTCGTCTTTTATTATCTCTCTCGGCCGTGTTCTGTTTTTCTGTGCGATGTTTATTAGTGCGTAGCGCACCACTGCTTATGGCACTGTGATTTACTAAATGAAGTTGGGTGTGGTGGGATTAGTAACCTGAAAGGGATGTGAAGTCTGAGGGTGCATTGTTGGGGTGTCTGTCTTTTAGGTTCGTAACTGTACTTTTGTTTTAGTTTCTTTTGTACTGTGTCTCCGTTTCGCTGACCCCCTTCAAAACAAGATGTTGTATCTCGAGTCCAAGTTGACGATCGATCTTTTCCCTGAAGGGGATGTCAGTTTTGCCGCCAGGGTCTTAAGATAACAAAGTCATACAAATGACCTCATCCAAAACACAGCTTCAACAGGAAGAAGAAGATGAACAACAACAACAATAGGAAGGCAGACAAATACAAATAAAAATGACCAGTTCGGCTGATACTGGGCAATACTTCAGCATTACAGTCGATTGACCAAACAAAAGCAGAGTCAACAAATATAAAATAACCTGCCAATCATTCAATGTTTTTGTTTACTGGAGCAGATCCAATTATACAACTAGTTGATCTTGTTTAGGCAAACAATAGTACAAGGACATCGGAGAAGATTGGAGCTGGTTCACACTTCCTTCCCCGCAGTAGGCGTTGGAAAGGAGTTTAGGTATTAATAGTCAATATAAAGGAAGCTCTAGTATTGCGTAAAAATGAAACCCAATGCAAAAGCCAGTTGGGAGTGTGTTAGTCTTGTGAGTGGATTGTACGTGTCAGCTTTTCTATGTGTCATCGTGACAATCCTGGTCAGGATTTCAGTGTGACTCATAAGATCTGCGGCTGATATGGTTTTTACAGGGTCTGAAGTGACAGGAGCATTTGCGGTGATTGTCCGTGAACTTCTCCTCCCAAGTCATGGATTCATGTCACATTCTTGAAGCGTTTATAACATTGAACAATGAGCTATCCAAACATCGTTCGCAAGTCTTTATTTAAATCAAACTAATCTTACCCTGGGCTGACCAATGCCTGAGCAAAGCCAACCCGGTGTTATTTCTAAAGGATACACTGTGTTTAGTTGTGGTGTGTTTTATTGGTTGTTAACCACTTTGGCATCTTCCTCCAGACTCCTCTAATCTTATCCAACCATCTGCTACATTAACATTAACTTCCAGTGGCTCTGGAGTCCCAGGAGGCCACCGTCGTCTACCTGCCCTACCTCATCACCGTCCAGACCATCATCGACCAGGTCGCCGTGGCCGGCTTCAAGGCCGTCGCCCGGTCCAAGCCACGCCCCCTGAAGCTGTCTCCCAGCGAGCTGGAGCGTCTGGTGGACGCCCAGCGGCCGACGGAGCCGCCGGAGCCGTCGGAGGAGGCGGAGGTCTTCGTGGACTTGGTTGCCGTGGCGCTGCGGGTTGGGGGCATGCACTGCCGCTCGTGCGTGGTCAACATCGAGGGCAGCGTGGGCGGGCTCCCGGGGGTGTCCTCCGTGGCGGTCTGCCTGGAGACGGGGAAGGCGTCCGTCTGCTACGACCCGCTCAGCGTCACCGTGCCCCGGCTGCGGCAGGCCATCGAGGCCCTGCCCCCGGGGACGTTCACCACCCAGCTCTGGGGCTCCGGCGGGCCCCTGAGCCCCCCCGCCGCGTCCCGCTCCCCGGCGCTGTCCCGGACGGTGGAGGTCCGCATCGAGGGGATGACGTGCGGCTCGTGCGTGCGGTCCATCGAGGGGACGCTCTCGCAGCGCAGCGGGGTGCGGTCGGCGCGCGTGTCCCTGGCGGAGCACCGAGGGACGTTCGAGTACGACCCGCTGCTCACCGGCCCTGAGGACCTGAGGGAGGCCGTGGAGGACATGGGCTTCGACGCCTTCCTGACGGGTGAGGAGGTGGTCTGGGCTCGGTGGACCAGTTGAGGACCGGACATCCTCCTCTCCACTCATGTCTCATATTATTATATCAATCAATCACATTTACATTTGGAGCATTTTGCAACCTTCCCTTTAATTTTCCCTAAATGATGCCTTTGTTGTGACTTTTTATAAGTGCTAACGATAATTAACACGCCAGCCGCAGCGGTCCATGTGAACGTGTTGTAGCCGAGCACTCCAATCATCGCTGATGGCTGTGCATGGTTCCCATAGCGACCAACAGCCTGGTGCCGCTGGCCTGCCCCAACCCGCTGATGAGCCCCGAGCCTCTGAAGGAGAAGGAGGCGGAGAGCGAGAAGGAGGGCACGCCGGGGGGGAAGGGCGGCCCCCACTCCAAGTGCTACATCCAGATCGGAGGCATGACCTGCGCTTCCTGCGTGGCCAACATCGAGCGCAACCTCAAGAACGAACCCGGTGGGTACCAGGCGCCTGACACGGTTAACATGACCCGTAACCAGAGGGTCGCTGGTTCGATCCCCGGCTCCTCCTATCGGAGTGTCGAGGTGTCCCTGAGCGAGGGCGCCTCACCCTGACTGCTCCCGACGAGCCGGCTGTCGCCCTGCGTGGTCGACAGCCGCCGTCGGCGTGCGAATGTATGCATGAATGTCCGGCCGTGTCGCAAAGCGCTTTGAGCGGCCCCTTGTGTAGGGCAGCGCTGTCTAACCGCAGTGCGCTTACCGTTCCCGTGTTGCGCAGGCATCTACTCGGTGCTGGTGGCCCTGATGGCCAGCAAGGCGGAGGTGCGCTACAACCCCGACGTCACGGAGCCGCTGGACATCGCCGAGTGCGTGCGGGAGCTGGGCTTCACCGCCTCGGTCATGGAGAACTACGAGGGCTCGGACGGGAGCCTGGAGCTGGTGGTGAGTCCCCGACGTTCCCAACGGTCCACACGAGACCACGCATCCATCACTCTTAATTCAGCCCCTCGGTCCGAGGGCCACAGTCACACCGCGCCCACAGGCAGTCCGGTCAAGTGACCATGAAGCGCCGCCGCCAATGGCGGCGGCGCTTCATGGTCACATGACCGGATTGCCGGCGGGTGGCTCTCCGGTGATCAGTGGTGGAGTCATGTGACTCTGAGTCCCCGTGTTGATGTCTGCACCCTAAGGTCAGAGGCATGACGTGCGCCTCCTGCGTGCACAAGATTGAGTCCAGCCTCATGAAGCAGAAGGGGATTATCTACGTGTCCGTTGCCCTGGCAACCAACAAGGCGCACGTCAAGTACGACCCCGAGGTGACGGGGCCCCGAGACGTGATCCGGTGGCTGGAGGTAAGCACCCTTAATCACGGACCCCCGGTCCTCAGGGGGACACTAGAGCGGGCTGGGTCCAGCCCCAGGCTTTATGGGGAGGGCTGGGTAACGATAGAGGCACGCACGCACAAACGCACGCACGTTCGTACGCACGCACGCACGCACGCACAAACACACGCACGCACGCACAATCACACGCACGCACGCACAAACACACGCACGCACGCACAAACACACGCATGCACAAACACATGCACGCACGCACGCACAAACACACGCACGCACGCACGAACGAACACACGCACGCACACACACGGGTTTGTATTTGGAGTGCGATCCTATGGAAGTGGATTGGGGCCCCATTTTTGAGTTCTGAGTTTAAAGTCAGACTCCTGACCTTTAACCTCTGATTCACATGTTGCCCTGATCCTCTTCCGTAGGTCAGCCTGTGGTTCCCACGCTGCGTGTCGCCAGGTGGACCTCACTGACCCTGGGGCCTTACAGGTCACCTGCCCATGATTCTGACTTTAATCGTAGAGTCCTGATTTTTTAAATATTACAGAATTATGAGATTATAGTCCAAGTTCACACGTAGATAATCGTAGAATTCTGATTTAAACTCAGAATTCTGAGATTCATAAATCCAACACCAATCTGTCACATGTGAACCTTACCCCCTCCTGCACAATCCAAATTCGAAAATGTTGAAAGGTTATTTACCGGCTGCTTGTTTACCGGCTGCTTGTTTACCGGCTGCTTGTTACGACCGTGGGCTTTAGGTCGGACAGACAGTATCACCCAGCTCACTGCCTTGTGTTCCACTTTGACTGTGTGATGTTTGATCCTGCGGCACATCAGTCTTTATTTTTACGTTTTGTTGTCTTCATGATGTCTAGCACATTGCTGCCTGTTTTCAAAAGTTTACTTACAAATAGTGGTTCTGGTTATGATGAGTGGTGTTTGGTCATGCTGAATCACACTGGGGTCTGTGTTCATCTGATGATGTGTTTTATCTGGGTCTTGTTTGTTCAATGACTTGAATGATTAAAAGAGTTGATCTAATTGGTAGAGCCTGGGTTTTGAAGCTTCACTGGTGAAGAGGGACCGAACAGGAAGTCACCTGGACCATAGCACTGAGATACAGCAGTAAGTGGTGTGTGTGGGCGCCGTGCACCTGTGTGTTTCTGGTGGCACAAACTCATTCTCTCAACGCAAAATATTTCATTTTTCAATTGTTCAAAAATGTCAGGTATTTTGGTTCCACTGCGCTCCTCCCTTTCCTTTGTCCTCCAGGTGGAGGAAGTCCTTCCTGGTCAGCCTGTTCTTCTGCGTGCCGGTGATGGGCATGATGATGTACATGATGATCGTGGACCACCAGATGCAGACGGCCCACCACCACAACGCCTCGGCCGAGGACTACGTCCACGACCACTCCTCCATGTTCCTGGAGCGCCAGCTGCTCCCGGGGCTCTCCGTCATGAACCTGCTCTCCTTCCTCTTCTGTGTGCCCGTGCAGGTAGGACTCGTTCGGGGGGGCTTTTACCTCCGTGGAGCGCGGACTCCCACACAATATTCAGTCCAATTAAATTGTATTTGTATGGCGCTTAGTCACCGGTACTAGTCTCAAAGGGGGATCCCTCCTTCAGAGTGGGGGACCCCTCCTTCAGAGTGGGGGGTCCCTCCTTCAGAGTGGGGGATCCCTCCTTCAGAGTGGGGGATCCCTCCTTCAGAGTGGGGGACCCCTCCTTTAGAGTGGGGGGGTCCCTCCTTCAGAGTGGGGGATCCCTCCTTCAGAGTGGGGGGGGGTCCCTCCTTCAGAGTGGTGGGGGGCCCCTCCTTCAGAGTGGGGGATCCCTCCTTCCAGGGATGATCAGCAGTGCAATGCGTGCCATAATTGACATACATACATACATACATACAGGCGACATTTTAAATCAGTGATGGGGTGCTGGCCGGTTAACCATCCAGTCGATGTCACCGCAACACGCTAAAACAGACGGACTAATGAATTAGAATACAGCTTAGGTGCCGCCGAACACGGCCAAGCTGCAGCCGACTGCAGCTCTGCTGCCGATTCCCCGTTACCTTTTAAGGTTAGTCGACAAACGCACAATACGGTGACTTCGCCACGTCCGCCACCAGCTCCACTTCACACTCGATGAACACAGAGCAGACATGAGCACCGCACTTCCGACTGCGGTGAAAGAGGCCCCTGTTCCTCCGGGGGCCGTAGAGTAAGGGGATCCCGAGCCGGTGGTGCGTGCGTCCCCCTGCGGTGAATACAAGCCTTTGTCTGCCCTCCTCCCCAGTTCATCGGCGGACGGTACTTCTACGTGCAGGCCTACAAGGCCCTGAAGCACCGCTCGGCCAACATGGACGTGCTGATCGTGCTGGCCACCACCATCGCCTTCACCTACTCGCTGGTGGTGCTGCTGGTGGCCATGGCGGAGCAGGCCAAGGTCAACCCCATCACCTTCTTCGACACGCCGCCCATGCTCTTCGTCTTCATCTCGCTGGGCCGCTGGCTGGAGCAGATAGCCAAGGTACGGTGGCGCACGCCATGCGCTGACCTCTGTGACGCATACAGGCTGGTGGTGGTAAGGGTGGGGGTCTCACAGCCTGGGTTTGAATCCCACATGTGGAACGCTCCTGTAGAAAAGGATCCAGAAGGCCTCCTTTGAGGCTGCTGTTTTGTTACCGGCTGTGTTTCTACCGTCTGTTTGATGTCGTCTGCCTTTCTGTCCGGACCAGAGCAAGACGTCAGAAGCTCTTTCCAAGCTGATGTCACTGCAGGCCACAGAGGCGACCGTGGTCACGCTCAACAGCGACAAGTCTGTCCGGAGGTACCCTCCTCCTCCTCCTCCTCCTTCTCCTCCGCCTCCTCCTTCTCCTTCTCGCTGGCTTTCATTTCCCTTTGCTAACAACATCCAATTGTGTGTCGCACTGGGAGTCAGATTACAACTCAGCATCGGTATGGATGTGGGTGGGTAATCCCACACTTTGGTTGCATGGGGGATATTCCTAGTTGATCTGTGGAGCTAAACGTGAGACTCTCTCAAAAATGTATGCCTTAATCATTCATATGAGTCTTACAAAACATATACGTGCATTTATTTTTGAGTATATGGAAATGTTGAACTACAGTCACTTGTGACTTCGTGATTATAAAGTCACAAGTGACTTAGGGGATCTAGGGTGACTTAGTGACTCTGGAGTCACTCGTGCAATGGGTGACCCGAGAGTCCCTTGTGTCCGTGGTGACCCTCGAGAGTCCCTTGTGTCCGTGGTGACCCTCGGGTCCTGGTATATTGAGGGGGCCCACGGGGCCCCTGTCTGACCCTAGCGGTGGTTGTGGCCCTGCAGTGAGGAGCAGGTGGACGTGGAGCTGGTGCAGAGGGGCGACGTGGTGAAGGTGGTCCCCGGGGGGAAGTTCCCCGTGGACGGGCGCGTCATCGAGGGACACTCCATGGCGGACGAGTCTCTCATCACAGGTGGATATGACGATTCCTAGGAGTTTCATTACTATTATTAACATTATTATTGAGTGCTGAAAACTGGATGGTGCAGCAAGTGATCATTCAGCATTCAAGCAACAACGTCGTTCACATTCGTACAGATGGTATGTTTTCATAAGATCCGTAGTGATATGAAGCAGGCGTTCACATAAAGATTTAAAAATGCCTTGTTGATGATGTTTGAGCATACTGTCTTCAGGTGCGGTCACACCTAAAGTGAAAGCGAATACTCTACGCGTTTTACCTGGGCGAGGTTTGCTAGCATTAACCGCAAACCTTTCTTATGTGAATGTTCGAGCATCAGGCGAAATCCCAGGAAAGTTTAAATGGCAAAGATGCGCACAAATCACAGAACTCTGTGTGATTCTGATCATCAAGCCAGCCGCCACATACTTGGCCGACGGAAAATTCACATTTCTATTTGGGTCTTAGGCTGCGATTGATCCCTAGGATTAGTTGTGTTCCTGAGCCTGGCTGTGTTATTGTGTACACTGTTTGTGTTGATACTGCATACTGTCTTGAGGTGCGGTCCCACCTAAACAAAGCAAATATTCTACGCACGTTACCTGGGCGAGGTTTGATAGCGATTGATCGAGCATCAAACGAAATCCCCGGAAAATTAGGATTCGGACCGATGGATTCAGGCTGTAGAACGGGATTCCTGAGGCTGGATGTGATCTGTTGTGTTGTGCTCTGAGCCACCTTGAGTTGTGTTCCTGAGACTGGTGGTGGTGTTGTGTTGTGCTCTGAGCCTGCTTGTGTTGTTGTGTTGTGCTTTGCTGTGACCCTGGTTGTGTTGTTGTGCTGTGCTCTGAGTTGTGCTGTGCTCTGAGTTGTGGCGTGACCGTGGTTGTGGTGTTGTGCTGTGCTCTGAGTTGTGCTGTGACCGTGGTTGTGGTGTTGTGTTGTGTTGTGCTTTGCTGTGACCCTGGTTGTGTTGTTGTGCTGTGCTGTGACCCTGGTTGTGTGTCCTCCGTGCGTCCAGGCGAGGCCATGCCGGTCACCAAGAAGCCGGGCAGCACGGTGATCGCCGGCTCCATCAACCAGAACGGCTCCCTGCTGATCAGCGCCACCCACGTGGGCCTGGACACCACCCTGTCCCAGATCGTCAAGCTGGTGGAGGAGGCCCAGACCTCCAAGGTGGGCGGGGCCTCAGGGCGGAGTGATACTCTCTCTGGGGGATGTTCATCATCGGGGCGGGATAGTGTGTGTGTGGTGTCAGGGTTAGGGTTCAACGCCCGCTACCCACTGTCCTGGTGCCTTGCTCCTCGGCGACATTGACCTTTGGGGCATTTAGCCGACGCTTTTATCCAAAGCGACAGGCAAAGCAAGGCAACTTTATTTATATCGCACTTTTCGTACATGAAGCAGACTAGAAGTGCTTCCCGTAAAAACATCGCAATACAATAAAATGATGTTATTGGGACTTAAAATAAGTACGTTTGTCAGAAGATAGAGAAACAGCCATATATTGATGTCGGTACAGTAAGGATGTTAATAGAAACAAGTGCCTGGTAAGCAGCACTAACAATCACTAGGTTAACCCATTCCCTATATAAAACAAAGATAACTAGGATGAGACGCTACACGATGCTAATCTGAGTTGAGTTGATCTGCGTGAGCTGGATCAGTGCTGACTAGCTGGTAGTAGTTGAGGTGGTTAGTCCCTCAGGGTGTCTGAGCAGTACCGTGTGTCCCAGGCCTGTAGTAGAGGTGGTCAGTCCCTCAGGGTGTCTGAGCAGTACCGTGTGTCCCAGGCCTGTAGTAGAGGTGGTTAGTCTCTCAGGCTGTGTGTCTGAGCAGTACCGTGTGTCCCAGGCCTCTAGTAGAGGTGGTCAGTCCCTCAGGGTGTGTGTCTGAGCGGTACCGTGTGTTCCAGGCTCCCATCCAGCAGTACGCCGATAAGATCAGCGGTTACTTCGTGCCATTCATCGTGGTCGTGTCGCTGCTCACGCTCTGCGCCTGGATCCTCATCGGCTTCCTCAACTTCCCTCTGGTCCAGAAGTACTTTCCGGTAAGCTCTTCGTTAACTCCGTGTCTTTACAGTTCCAGACACTTGATGACGTCATGATGTTGTTTTCGTCTGTTGCTCTGTTGTGCCTGATTTTAAAAAGCAACATCGCCCCCTGGTGTCCATTCTGCCTCCCAAAAACGTTACATATGCAATAATTGATATAACTTGTATAAACTTGAGTTCCCCTGCTCACCGTTGACAAACGTTTGCACAGTGATATGGGCCAAATAAGAAATTAATTTAAAACACATAAAAGACAAGTTAAGGGATGGATTAAAGTAGGGCTGAACCATTAATATAATATAAGCTGTATGCCTCACCTATCGCCCCCCCCCCCACTCAGGGCTACGACAAGAGCATCTCTGAGGCGGAGGCGGTGGTGCGCTTTGCCTTCCAGGCCTCCATCACGGTGCTGTGCATCGCGTGCCCCTGCTCGCTCGGCCTGGCCACGCCCACCGCCGTCATGGTGGGCACGGGCGTGGGCGCACAGAACGGCATCCTCATCAAGGGGGGCGAGCCCCTGGAGATGGCCCACAAGGTGGGTGAGCGGGGAGGTGGGGGGGCGCTTGGGTCATTGAATACTCGACCCTGATTGGTCAGTGAGGTTCCAGGGTGTGCATTAGTTTGCAGTAGTGGGACACGTCTGCCTTGAACTGTTCTGAATCAATGCTCCACAAAGGTATATTACAGCTGAATATAACTATGGACAAGATGTTTCCTAGACAACGCAGCAAAAATTATGCTCAAAGCACCCTGGAAGAACATTTGTGATGAACAAAGTGATTCCATAAAACACCCAATAATTTTTTAGATATAAGTAGCTCATATCGTATCGTTGCTGGTAACTTGTGTTAGCAGAATAAACCAGTTAGCTGGTGGTAAGCAACCATCCCCAGCTGGTCTGTTGTTTAAATGAGGTGGTGCATCCCTTACTTTATTAGAAGCCGTTGAAAGTCTGCCTTTTCCTTTGTTGTAGTGACATAATAAGTGGCGTGTCCACCTCGATGTGTGATGGATAGATACGGATCATTGGCTACAGTCCACCGGGCGGCTGGTGGACTGATCCATCCAGTGTACGGCTTCTAAAGGCTGATCCCACTCACACCTGGTGGCATGATACCCCCCCTTTAACCGCCTCCTCTCCGCGGGCGGGGTCAGATCCAGACGGTGGTGTTCGACAAGACGGGCACCATCACCTACGGCGCCCCTGAGGTGGTGCAGCTGAAGATCGTGGTGGAGGCCAACCGCATGCCCCGCTCCCGGCTGCTGGCCGTGGTCGGCACGGCGGAGAACAGCAGCGAGCATCCCCTGGGGTCCGCCATCACCAAGTACTGCAAGCAGGTCGGGCTCGCCCCCATCCAATCACTCATCCATTCACTCATTCATTTAGGTGTGTGTGTGTGTGTGTGTGTGTGTGTGTGTGTGTGTGTGTGTGTGTGTGTGTGTGTGTGTGTGTGTGTGTGTGTGTGTGTGTGTGTGTGTGTGTGTGTGTGTGTGTGTCAGCCTGATGGGTCTGAGCCTTAAGGGAATTCTTTTTTTGTTGTTCTAAACCGTACTTGTTCCCCCTGGTGTTGGTTGGTTATTTATTGACCAAGGGCCCGGTGTACTATGTAAGTGCTTGGGGACAGACCGTGAACTGTTTTGCTGTCATCCTGTGAGCCTCCATGTATCCATGTATAAGTAATGATTGATATAACTTATTGTAATACCTGAGTTCCCCTGTTCATTATGGACAAACGGTTGGCAGCAACAAATTGACCTCGATAATTCCAAACATAAATTCATTCAAAAATATTGAATTGTGATGAAGAATCCCACTGATGGTGAACTCCACCGTGCGGGTCAGACCCAGAGCCGAGTGCTCCGTTGGGTCCCCCCCCCCTGCCGCTGACCTCGTTGCCCCCTCTCTGCCCCCAGGAGCTGGGCAGTGAGTCGCTGGGCGCCTGCTCCGACTTCCAGACGGTGGCAGGCTGCGGGATCCGCTGCCTGGTCAGCAGCGTCGACAACCTGCCGAGGAGCGAGGACGACAACAACCAGCGCAACGGCATCCTGGTGCAGATCGGCGACACGCGGACCCCCACCGCGACCCACCCCCTCATCATGGACCCAGAGCCCCTCAGTACGCAAGACCGTCGTTAACGTCGTTTAAATCGTTTAAAACCTCTGCAGGCATGAAGTATTTTAAACCCGTGAAAACTACTGCTAGCTTACAGCATTGAAAACTGTTTAAAACCTCTGCTAGCTCAAAGTATTAAAGCCGTTTTAAACCCCTGCAGGCATATTGTATTTTAAACGGTTTATTATTACTGCTAGCTTAAAGCATTTTAGACAGTTTAAAACCTCTACTAGCTTAAAGTATTTTAAACTGTTTAGTACCAGGGTTTAGTACTAGGGTAAAGCTTTTAATTTATAACGGTCTTCTGAAAGTATTTTGTCCGTATTTCCCGACAGCGATCATCAATTGAAACGCTCAGACTAAAATAACTAAAATAAAAAAATGAAAGAAATGATCCCATGCCTGCCGTCTCAGGCCTGTGATGAGCCCGTCCAATCAGGGGCTCTTAAATCATGCGTCTCCCCTCTGCAGCCCTCGTCCAGTCAGCCTCCTACACCGTCCTGATCGGGAACCGCGAGTGGATGACGCGAAACGCGCTGCCCGTGCTGCCCGACGTCGACGAGGCCATGGTGGAGCACGAGCGCAGCGGACGCACCGCGGTGCTGGTGGCCGTCGACGGTGAGCGGCGTGCACCAGCCAGGGCTCCTCCTCTTTATAACAACGCTGTTCATCATAACCTCAACTCCTCTTCCTCTTCATAACAACGCTGTTCATCATAACACCAAATCCTCTTCCTCCAGCTGACAGGGCTGTTCTCACTGCATCATAACACCAACTCCTCTTCTTCTTTATAACAACGCTGTTCGTCATAACCTCAACTCCTCTTCCTCTTTATAACAACGCTGTTCATCATAACACCAACTCCTCTTCCTCTTTATAACAACGCTGTTCATCATAACACCAACTCCTCTTCCTCTTCATAACAACGCTGTTCTCACTCGATCATAACCTCGACTATTCTTCCTTTATCTAACAAAGCTGTTCTTACTTTATCGTAACTATTCTTCCTTGACCGTATCCTTAACTATTCGTCATTTATCATAACCTTAACTATTCTTCCTTTATTATATCCTAAACTATTCTTCCTTGATCATAACCTCATCTATTCTTCCTTTATCTTACAAAGCTGTTCGTACTTTATCGTAACTATTCTTCCTTGACCGTATCCTTAACTATTCATCATTTATCATAACAACTATTCTTCCTTTATTATATCCTAAACTATTCTTCCTTGATCATAACCTCATCTATTCTTCCTTTATCTTACAAAGCTGTTCGTACTTTATCGTAACTATTCTTCCTTGACCGTATCTTTAACTATTCATCATTTATCATAACCTTAACTATTCTTCCTTTATTATATCCTAAACTATTCTTCCTTGATCATAACCTCATCTATTCTTCCTTTATCTTACAAAGCTGTTCGTACTTTATCGTAACTATTCTTCCTTGACCGTATCCTTAACTATTCGTCATTTATCATAACCTTAACTATTCTTCCTTTATTATATCCTAAACTATTCTTCCCTCATCATAACCTCAACTATTCTTCCTTAATCTAACAAAGCTGTTCGTACTTTATCGTAACTATTCTTCCTCGACCGTAACCTAATCTGTTCTTCCTGTCCCGTGAGCTAAACCCCGCCCCCTTTATCGTAGCCTTATCTAACCCCGTTATCTCAGCCCAGGCTAACCTTGCTTCCAGTCCTGCCGGCTCCTGGCCTTACACTGTTCCCTGGCCGTGTGTTCTTCAGGCCTGCTGTGTGCTATGATCGCCGTGGCCGACACGGTGAAGCCGGAGGCGGAGCTGGCGGTCCGCACGCTGAACCTCATGGGCCTGGAGGTCATCCTGATGACCGGCGACAACAGCAAGACGGCCCGGGCCATCGCCGCCCAGGTACAGACCGGGGGGGGGCGATGAGGGACAGCCGGGTTGTAAACAGGTTTCAGGTGAAGGTCTTCAGCTGGGATGTCTGGATCACAGCGTTTGCGTGATAATAATTGGGATTGTAGCAACAAACCAAAAAGACTGTTTCTTTTTGCATTGATTCTAAGAATTTGTCAGAAGAAGGTGAAACAATATCTTGGTCGGTACAGTAAGGATGTTTATAGAAACAAGTGCTGAGCCCCAACAATCGCAAGGTTAACCCATTACCAGTATACAACAAAGATAGCTAGGATATGATGCTATACAATGCTAAGAACTATTTATATTTAGTAATATATATACCACTCAAAAAGATGAACATAATAAAAAAATCCCCTGGTTGACCACCGGGGGGCAGTAGAACACCAGCATTAACGCGTCGCTCTGGTGTAAAGGGACGGCGCTATGGAGGACGTTCCCACCTCTACAAAGTGTTTGATGGTTATATACCCTTGTGGTTCTCTCGCAGGTGGGCATCAGGAAGGTGTTTGCGGAGGTGCTGCCCTCCCACAAGGTGGCCAAGGTGGAGCAGCTGCAGCGCTCGGGGAAGCGGGTGGCCATGGTGGGCGACGGCGTCAACGACTCCCCCGCACTGGCCATGGCCGACGTGGGCATCGCCATAGGAACGGGCACGGACGTGGCCATCGAGGCGGCGGACGTGGTGCTGATCAGGGTGAGGACGAGTTGCCATGGCGACGCCGACGTACCCTCCGCTGCCACGGCGACCGTTGAACGCTCCGATAGGGCTCAGTGTCAGTGCCGGCGCGATGACGCAAAGTGGAGGGCTGCCATTTTGGAAGCGTTGGAATGTTTGTTGCTGTGTTTCTTTGGTTGTTTCTTGGTAAATCTTTGTTTGTCAGATCATGGTTTCATTTTATGACATCTTAGGGTTCCAGTACACAAGAGTATAATTATTATGCTTGGTTCCTCTACAGACACATAGCAGCAACAACACAAGATCACGATAACAAAGTAGGTCTAGATAAGTAGCAGCATCAATATGCAACCGCCACAACGGTACTCATGCGAGAGGCGGCAGAACAACCTTTTCCCTAGCCTGGATTACGGTATATTTACGTTGATTTCAGGGTTTGACCGTACTCCAGCTCTCCGGATTCCTCTCAATACGGCGGAACAAAGAATCCCATGATGCATTCTGATGCACAAGCTCTCAAGGCTGTGTCCTCGAGTCCTCCGTGTTGAATGGAGTCCTGCCCTCACTGTCTCTTCCTCCCAGTCCCCTCACTGTCTCTCTCCCTCCCAGTCCCCTCACTGTCTCTCTCCCTCCCAGTCCCCTCACTGTCTCTCTCCCTCCCAGTCCCCTCACTGTCTCTCTTCCTCCCAGTCCCCTCACTGTCTCTCTCCCTCCCAGTCCCCTCACTGTCTCTTCCTCCCAGTCCCCTCACTGTCTCTCTTCCTCCCAGTCCCCTCACTGTCTCTCTCCCTCCCAGTCCCCTCACTGTCTCTTCCTCCCAGTCCCCTCACTGTCTCTCTTCCTCCCAGTCCCCTCACTGTCTCTCTCCCTCCCAGTCCCCTCACTGTCTCTCTCCCTCCCAGTCCCCTCAGTCTCTCTTCATGTTGAATGGAGTCCTGCCCTGACTGTCTCTCTTCCTCCCAGTCCCCTCACTGTCTCTTCCTCCCAGTCCCCTCACTGTCTCTCTCCCTCCCAGTCCCCTCACTGTCTCTCTTCATGTTGAATGGAGTCCTGCCCTGACTGTCTCTCCACCCCCCCCCCCCCCCCCTTCAGAACGACCTTCTGGACGTGGTGGCTAGCATCGACCTCTCCATGAAGACCGTCAAGAGGATCCGCATCAACTTCGTCTTCGCGCTCATCTACAACCTGGTCGGCATTCCCATCGCCGCCGGTAGGTGACGAGAGCGTCGTAGGGCCGGGTTATCAGCGGGGGGCTCAGGGGGTGGAGCGGGTCGGCTGGGAACCGGAAGGTTGCTGGTTCGATCCCCGGAGTGTCGAGGTGTCCCAGAGCGAGACGCCTCACCCTGACTGCTCCTGACCAGCTGGCTGTCGCCCAGCGTGGTTGACACCGCTGTCAGTGTGTGATTGTGTGCATGAACGGGTGAATGTTAGGCGATACGGGGAAGTGCTTTGAGTGGCCACTGGTCAGAAAAGCGCGGTATAAATGCAGTCCATTTACAGTTTAGTATTGAATGGGTTTTGTGACTGCGATCAAAGGAGGGGTGTTCCCTGACGACGCCCCCACCTGTCTCCTCCAGGTGTGTTCATGCCCGTCGGCCTGGTGCTGCAGCCCTGGATGGGCTCCGCTGCCATGGCGCTGTCGTCCGTCTCCGTGGTGGTCTCCTCCCTGCTGCTCAAATGGTAAACGTCCCTCAGGCTAGGACCGTGGAGGCCAAACCAACCCGGCTGTTAGCAGGCCTGAAACAAAGGTCGAACTAATACGATGAGCGAATACTATCTTTTTTAAATGATTTTACATTTTTCTTTTAAGTTTTTGCTTTGATGACAAATCATGACTCATCAGTAGGACTAAAATACAAACACACACTCTTGAAGCTATGATGAGTGAGTGGGTGAGCAACTATTGTTTTTGCGAGGTATGGTAATGTGTTCTCATCAATCTGCTCTTGTAATCCATCGGGGGCACCGCAGTAACATCCTCCCTTCAGACATCGGTTCCCTGATCAAGTCAGGGGAAGTTATGAGTTATGAAATGGTCCTTGGCGAAGCCGCGATGGGAACATTTGTTTAATTGATCTTAAGTACGTCTAATTGAATCCCTCGCCTCCCCCCCCCCCCATCAGTTACGCCAAGCCCACCGCGGAGAAGCTGGAGGCCCAGCTGGGCAACGTGAAGCGCCGGCCGGGCAGCCTGTCGGACGTCAGCGTCCACATCGGCATGGGCGACCTGCGGCGCGCCTCGCCCAAGCTCAGCCTCCTGGACCGCATCGTCAACTACAGCCGCGCCTCCATCAGCTCGCTGCGCTCGGACAAGCTCTCCATCCACAGCCTGGCGCTCAGCGAGCCCGACAAGCACTCGCTGCTGGTGGGGGAGTCGCTCTGCGACGAGGAGTTTGTGTAGACCTCGACGGGCGGCGGAGTCGAGCGTCCGGCCTCAGGACGAAGGGCGCCAGGGCGGACCGCCGGCGCCGCCGGTTAGTATGTTGGTGGGGGTCAGACGGCCGTCTCGTCTACTGCGGGTTTAGGCCTACCGCGACGGGGTGTCTCGTCCCCCGGTAGAGGGGTAGAGGCGGTATGGGGGGGGCGTCGTAACCCTGAGTCTAGCTTCCACAGCAGGGAGCCGGGAGCCCAGAACGGTCCGACCAAAAGGTTACGCTCACCTCGTGGCTTTGGGGGCCCTGCGCGTACCACCCTGAATATCTCTCTCTATCCAAAGACACACAGGGCGGCCTCGTGAGGGTGGGAACGGAGAAATGTTATACCAATGCTGTATATTAGAAGAGAGTATTTATATAACCCTTATTTATCAATTTTGTTTTATGTGTCGGAAATGAAGTAATATTTGTCAGTACAGATGCCTTTGCTCGATTTCTATGTTCCAAAAAAGGAAGAAGTACCTACCTATGAATCATGTAAAAGTCTAAGAAGTGATGATCTTGCTTTAGAATTCTTTTAATCTTGATTTGAAAATGAGGTGTGATTTACATATATCCTAAGTGCCAGTTTTTTAAGCCGCCACAGCTATCAACACATTCCAAAGATTACACCACGGCGACCAGTGGGACCCAGGTTCCTCGAACTGAATGTGCAGAAACTCAACCTTTCTGTCGGTAACTTGGCCTTCCAGTAGCAGGATGTTATTCCGTAGTGCCACGTGTGAGCATTGAGCCTTGAGCCTGAAGCAGACGCCTTTGTAGAAGAAAACGTAGGACAATCGTTCAAACCGTAGCCTTGAACTAGAGGCTTGGGATTTCATTTTTTCCCCCCTAGACCGCTTTCAATGCTGTATTCCTTCAAGGAATGTGATCATTCACTTTGAATAAATTGAAGCTCCATCAAAATTTTATCAAAGTATGCAACTGGTTTTTTGTAACGTACATAAAATCATTTCTTTTTCTATTGTTTATCAAACTTTCTCTTGTCAGTGTCCCCTAAACCCAACAGTGCCATGTGTGAAAGAAAGAAAATACGCATTTGTGTTCATCTTAAAGATTCAAACAAATCAAAATAGTGTACAGTTTTCATTATCAACGTGTAATTTTGCCCCTACTGCTGATAATTGAAAATAGGTTTTGGTTCATGGGTTAAAACTCAGTAGCAAGACAGAACAGATTTCCAGGTCAGCGCGAGACTATTCAGCCTTAAGGTGATTTGTCTCGAACTTGTTTGACGGGGTCTGTTTAGGAATGGCAGGGTCCACATATTAACGCTACAAGTTACTCCGGCGGTTGTTTGAAATTCCTTTTCTTCTGCACTATAGAGTGATACTGCTGTATGGAGAGTGCCTACTTCATGACGTATATTCTGTTTCTGTAACCGAGTCAGCGGTAGGTCCGTACCGAAACACGCTAATGATGCGCTATGTCCGTGTTAGAAGTGTTTTCTCGTGTTAGTCATGTTGTCCATATTTATATTTCGATGTCTTCAAATAAAGGTTTATTCTGCCATGAGTTATTTGCGTGAGATTGTGAAGAGTCAAGAATGTGACGTTGGCATCTCCTTCAGTAGGCTACTGGTAACTGCTGCTAATAGACTCATGTTTCACCACTTTTATTGAATCCATTCAGCCTAACTCTAAAACCATCTGGATGTAGTGCATAACAAATACCAACACACCATCTCATCAAACAAAATAAAAACATGTTCACTATCAATCTGGCTGAAGGGACAGTTGATGCAAGGTAGCTACATTGTTAAGGGATGTTCATTGAGTGGGTTAAATAAGGTTGTGGGAGAGTATAGGGGGCACTCAGAAAGCCTACCAGACTGTTGGCTATCAAAAACAGAAAACATAGCCTTATTATCACTGATAATCTGCTCCAATTTGCTCAATGATTAAGGGCAGGCCTACTACGTCAGAGCCATGAGTGTTCAGATTCTTGATTTATATTATGAAGTTCAGATTTACAGCATTTTAGATCTCTTCCAACATTGTGCTTTGAGCGATGTACAATCCAGTAGGCCGTGGTATTCAGATGAAACACTGCCATTTTTAACAACATTTTGAAAATGCTACATTCATCCACAAAGACACTGGAACAACAAGCATTTATATACCATATACTCTAGAGAATAAACCCCAATTTAGTCGATTCTCTGAAATGAATATTTGAAATAATCTAATACACCGACATATGCAAATAGATCATTCTTAATTATACATTAATACACCACAAATACACAGAATGTTGCAAGCAAATTAAGTACTTTTAGATCATTAAAACACAATTGTCCCAGCCAAGTTAATTTGTATCCCTGCACATTAATACTGTGTATCTGTTATTACTATTCATTGAAAATACTGTTTTTCATAAGGTTTCACCTGGATTCCTTAGAATGGATATCATATACTATATTGGCTTGGTTTTGTGTTTCACAAGTAGGAGGACAAAGAACACGAAGGTCACCTTCATACACCAAACGAAGCTAAACCGTCACAAACTGAGCTACACCGTCTTACTCTGGGAAACAAAGGACCCGATCTCGTCATGCATGTCTTAGAGACTTCAGATTATTTGTTGCAAGATAGAGAAGGTCCACATACTTCCATTATGTTGCATCGTTCAGTATGTGTGGTCCTTGTGTTGTCCCCTGTGCTTTAATTGAACCATGAGCTCATCGTGTGCTTTTCAGTGGCGCAGAAAAGCACAGGAGTTCTCCTGTCTCTGGGAAATCTCAAATCCTCCCTCATAAATCCTCTTAAATGTCACACAGCTGTACAATGGCAACGGTCATGACACCGGCGGGCTTAAAGGGGAGAGGTAAAAGTTACCAAATGCTTTGTCAACGTACAGAAATACAGATAAAAAAAAAATGGATGAGCATTGCGACAGTTCACGTGTGAAAATGAAAACATGGTCAAGGTCAATAGAGCAATGATGTAGCTAACTGTCCTAAGACTGGCATGGACTCAGAGAAGCGTGTGGTATGGTGCACTGATGCCCGCTGGGGTTTGATCATGCATGTTTGGCATTAATTACAGCAAGATGTCAGATAGCACCCTGTTGGTCTAAGTCACCAGCATAGCATCACATTGTGTAGGGAGAATCCCAGAATATTGATTTATTTTCTTCTTTAAGATTCTATCCTCAGTAATCCGAAAGCCCCAACACTTGTGGCATCACACATTTGGTAATTTACTCTTAATTGTGGTTTTGAAATGGCACTGACATGAGGAGGTTGTGTGTGTTGAGAGGTAAATCGGGAGTGTTGAGTTTTGGCAGATGCATGGAATGGGAAGAAGATCTCAACTCAACGAAGGTTTGAGTCCCTCAGGAACAACTGAACGACGTAGCACTATTTTAAGAGAAGTAAAACAATGATTTGGCACCGACACCTGAACAAGTCACATACTGAAACTGTACCGTGAAGAATACAAAAATAATAATAATCATCACCACGATAACCACTTTCAACTACAACCGCCATGAAAAACATCATTTTCATGAGGTCCGGCATGACACAAATGTTCCCAATGTAATTTTACACAATCAACCAACCACAGAGCAGGATCTACAAAAAAGAATCTCCTAAAAATGACTAGAGTAGACAAATCCTGGGGGAGAGTGATGAGGAGGAGGAGGAAGAGGAGGAGGAGGGTGAGTCGATCTGGAGAGCGAGGATGAAGAGTAGCAAACATAACTTTGGCACGCTGAACGAGATGAAGGGATGAGCTAGCAGGTGATGAGGACTGTGCTCAGAGGACTGCTGCCTTGTGACGGCATGGCAGTGCTTCTTTGGGGGAGTGGGGGTGGGGGGGGCGCTCCTCTATAGCCCCTTGTTGAAGAACACCCTCTCCACCCCCGGGTGACTCGCGCGGATCTTCTCCTGCAGCTCCGGCTCCAACCGGCTCACCGACATGGAGCTGGGGGAGGAGAGAGGAGAGGACGGTGTTGGAGCGTTGAGATGGGGCTGGGATGTCATGTTTAGGTTGAGAAACATGCAATTAGGTAGCGCTGCGTTGGCCACGGGGTGGCAGAGGTTCAGATGGGAGTCCTCCTGACAGACCTGCGTAAGCTCAGCGATGCTCACTCACCTCTTTTGTGGAAAGAGGGCACAGCAGAGTGGAGTGGCGAACACCAGGCTGTAAAAAAAACACGAGAGTGAGATCTCTGCTCCCAGGCGGAGTCATAGCTGCTCTGAAAGGCTGCACAGCCTAGCTCAACAAAACCCTGCACTGGATGTGAAGGTAGCATACTCTGAAGGGATTGCATGACGTTTGCATGAGCAAACTGATGTTTGGCACTTAAACACAAAACCCTAGCCAGTGAGATTATGAATGTAAATGGTAAACAAAACCTAGATGCAAGATTCCTGAGGTCTCAGGGCGGGAGTTATTCTCGGCTACATGGTTGCAGAGCGATCTCCCACCACGCTCATTGGAAAGGCCGTCGTGTGACTTGACTTTGGATGACGTGTCACGCGTCAGGAGTGGCGTTTCTAAAGAACTGCGGATGGTGGCTTATCAGCGGACCATCTCTGACTACTCACCAGAATCCAACCAGCCCCACTTGAATGGGTGCGCTCATCCATGGGAACTTCTGAAAAGACCATGCAGAAACACGCAGTGAGGAACACAAAGGCATGGGAGGGCGCCGTAGCAGTGGAGTGACCTCGTGGCCCGAGGCGCCACGCATTCACCTCATGTGTCAACACCAAGTGGTGCGAGCTGGACGGCGCACGGGGATATCTTATGAGGTTGTGTTTAGTTTTGAGGTGTAGGGTTAGAAACTCTCCCTACAGACTAAAGTAAACAAGGGTGTGTCTTTTAAAGATCCTACGTTTCAAAAATAACTCTTACCCTCAAAAAGGCCTTCTTTTCCAAGTGATTCATTAGGAACGGAGGGATAGCTGAAAGAAAAACCACATGAAATCCATGAACTAATGTTACGTGAAAAAACATAGAGACTGAGACATACCAGACATGTGACCACATCAGCCTATCAGGAGCATGTGTGTCTCCACATTATGTAAACAAATGGTCAAGGGGTCGAGGGTCAGGCGTGCTCCTACCCATCCCAGGAGAGGCCATGAGGATCCTGGAGACCACCACCTGGGAGATGGCCTGCTGCGCCGCCTGCGTGGACTCCCCCAGACGGTTGTCGTTCTCGTCCGTGATGGGAATGCCGTGTTTCAGTTCCCTGCGAGTAGTTTTCCGAGAAGGGAGAATGTTATTGTTTCTTATCCTGGTGTCCTTCCACTCTTCAGGGTAGGAGGACATTCCCATTCAGGACATTCAGCAGACGCTCTTATCCACAGCGACTCTCAGTGAGGTCATTTGTCGGAATAAAGAGAAACAACAATATATCGCTGGTCGAGGGATCTGTCAGGGGGTGGGAGGGGGAGGGGGGGGGGTTGTGGTGGCTTTGTCTGGATGGTTAAAGGAGCAGTATGGGTCTGTGCCCCCTCACCTTTGTTTGGATGGTTAAAGGAGCAGTATGGGTCTGTGCCCCCTCATCTTTGTCTGGATGGTTAAAGGAGCAGTATGGGTCTGTGCCCCCTCACCTTTGTCTCATTAGGGGGATGTTGATGGTTAAAGGAGCAGTATGGGTCTGTGCCCCCTCACTTTTGTCGGAAGGTTAAAGGAGCAGTATGGGTCTGTGCCCCCTCACCTTTGTCTGGATGGTTAAAGGAGCAGTATGGGTCTGTGCCCCCTCACCTTTGTCTGGATGGTTAAAGGAGCAGTATGGGTCTGTGCCCCCTCACTTTTGTCGGAAGGTTAAAGGAGCAGTATGGGTCTGTGCCCCCTCACCTTTGTCTCATTAGGGGGATGTTGATGGTTAAAGGAGCAGTATGGGTCTGTGCCCCCTCACCTTTGTCTCATTAGGAGGATGTTGATGGTTAAAGGAGCAGTATGGGTCTGTGCCCCCTCACTTTTGTCGGAAGGTTAAAGGAGCAGTATGGGTCTGTGCCCCCTCACCTTTGTCTGGATGGTTAAAGGAGCAGTATGGGTCTGTGCCCCCTCACCTTTGTCTGGATGGTTAAAGGAGCAGTATGGGTCTGTGCCCCCTCACTTTTGTCGGAAGGTTAAAGGAGCAGTATGGGTCTGTGCCCCCTCACCTTTGTCTCATTAGGGGGATGTTGATGGTTAAAGGAGCAGTATGGGTCTGTGCCCCCTCACCTTTGTCTCATTAGGGGGATGTTGATGCAGTTAGCGGCGGCGACCGCAGCAAACGGTACGAACCGGCCGAAGAGTGGAGAGACGTGCTGAAGAGAGGGGAGAGGGGGGAGAGGGAGAGAGGAGAGAGAGGAGAGAGAGGGGAGAGGGGAGAGACAGGAGAGAGAGGAGAGGGGAGAGAGGGGGGAGAGGGGAGAGAGAGAGAGGAGAGGGGAGAGAGAGGAGAGAGGAGAGAGGGGAGAGAGAGGGGAGAGACGGGAGAGAGAGAGAGGAGAGAGGAGAGAGAGGGGGGAGAGGGGAGAGGGGAGAGAGGAGAGGAGAGGGGAGAGAGAGGGGAGAGAGGGGAGAGGGGGGAGACGGGAGAGAGGGGAGAGAGGGGAGAGAGAGAGAGGAGAGAAGGGAGAGAGGAGAGGGAGATAGAGAGGGGGGAGAGGAGAGACAGAAAAGAGAGGGGAGAGGGGAGAGAGGTGATTTGACATATATATATTATAATGTATATACAATTGCATAACAGTGTAATAACAAAACAGATCCACTGCACACAGATAACTATTGCATAACTACCTCCAACACCTTACCTGCCGTTCATACGGTTAGGTTATTACAGGAAGGCTGTTAATAAGTGTGCCACAGTGCATGTAATAAAACCAATGAATGAAAGAGTTAGAGTGACAGATACCTTTGTTAGTGCATTTAGTCCCAGAGCTGTGGCTACGGCCCCAGTGGTGGCAGACACATAGGCCGTGCCAAGCTGACTGCAAAGAAAGTGGTCAGTCACACGGGATGCACCAACAATACAACACTTCATTATAACAGGGGGAGTGTTAATGCCAGGTTACACCACTTAGTGTCAGTGCCAGAAGGGCCCGTCTCTCACCTGACTGTGAGGGGTGCGTCCCCACTCCTGTTGGTGTAATTGACGATTGCATTGAAGGACTGATTGATCCACTGCCACATCACCACTGCTGGGGTTGTCCTGGGAGGAGAAGACGCTGCGTTCAGTCCCCCAGACACTCACTGTCCAAGCGTCCGGTACGCGTCGCAGCGTAGATTACCATCACAGCCTCGCACCTCACCGGGAAACATGTGGTGTTTGTTTGAATCAACCGTATGTTCCTCAAAGGGCCCCTATTGGACCTGTGGCATAGTGACATCACAGGTGGGAGTGTCAACCTTGGTTTATGATGGACAGGTCACCTTCTTGGACCGTACCAACTGGTAGGACGCTCCCACTTGTGACGTAGCGTACAAGTGTGTAATGGCTAATCACTCTCACAGCTGACGGCAGGAAAGGGCCGCTTTAAAAATTAAAAAAATTCGATAGAATAGGAAGAGCTCGTACTTGTAGAAGGTCATCATGCATCCAGTGATGGTCATGTTCATGGGGACCTGGGCCGACATGCGGCCAATCAGGATCATCTTTTCCCCGGTGTCGGGGTGAAAGGCGGAGTCGAAGATGTATTTGGCGCGCCATAGCTCATCCTCGCTCAGGCCTGGGGAGACCACTCCTTTTCTTTGAGAGAAAAACAGAAGAGAACAGCGTTTAAAAGACTGCACACCGCCACAGCTACAGTCTGCGCGTTCTTTGTAGTTACACATCGGGAAACGGCCGGAAGGCCGGCTGACTACCTACCTGTAGTCGGTGATGATTTTGTGCGCGCTCTCCAGCTGCTCGTTGGACAGCAGGATGTTCCTGGGGTCTGTGACGGTGAAGAAGTGTTTGGCCCGGCCCTCGAAGGTGCTCTGGTCCCATCGGGGCTCCTTGATGTTTATCGAGGTAGATAACTCGACCGCCATTATCTGGTAGAAGAGGAAGAAGAGAATCTTGGTAAGAGTTTCCATTGTTAGCGTGATGTTTGCATGAGAAGTAATAATAATAATAATAATACATTTAATTTAGAGGCGCCTTTCAAGACACCCAAGGTCACCTTACAGAGCATATAGTCATCATTCAAAACTATGTAAAACAGACTAGGAATAAAAGGAAAACAGAGGTTAAACATGAAGAATAATATTAATTAATAACACTCAAAGACGCCTAAAGTGAAGGGGGGACCTCACTAACCACCACCAATATGTAGCACCCACTTGGGTGATGCACGGCAGCCAATCGGTGCCAGAACGCTCACTACACACCAGCTTGAGGTGGAGAGTTAGGGATGAGGTGGAGAGTGAGGGAAAAGAACATTTAACACTATCGATCACATTTAAACAATATCGACCACATGTAAACACTATCGACCACATTTATACACTATGGACCACATGTAAACCCTATCGACCACATGTAAACACTATCGCCCACATTTAAACACTATCACCCACATTTAAACACTATGGACCACACGTAAACCCTATCGACCACATTTAAACACTATCGCCCACATTTAAACACTATGGACCACATTTAAACACTATGGACCACATTTAAACCCTATCGACCACATGTAAACCCTGAAAAAGTGATGTTCGACAAGGGGCGTTGCTGCTCCCTGCAGAGCCCATGGGTGGAGCTCGTCTAGTCCAGCTCCACCTCTAGGTCTCAGGTCCAGTCCCACCTAGACTCCTTGATTTAGGGTTAGCTTTAGTAGAATCAAGCAGCAGCCCCGGAGAAGCCCCGGGTGCTTCAAGCTTCAGGCATGGGTTAGGGGCTAACCCTAACACGCCTACCCACTGCACCGTCCGTCAACAGACGGCGGAAGGCGTGGCTGACGGATGGGGGAGTGGTCTTTGCAGAGGCATACGTCAGCCAAGCCCGAGCATACACGATCTGATTGGATGACAGATCCGTCGCTGCCTGAAGAATTGAACATTTTTTTTAACTTTCTTGACGGAGCCGACGGATCCAACGGAACGGATGGATCCACAATGCATTGCGGCTCCGCCCCATTCAAAGTCAATGGGATCCGTCCGTTGACGGATGCAGTGGGCAAGAGGGGTAACCCTAACCCTATCTGCACGCGTGATCTGTACCACAAAAAAAATGAAACAACAAATACATCTGCACCACCCGATCTGTACCGGAAACCTTATTTGTTGCCCCTAACCCTAACCCTAACCCCTAACTCCTAACACTAACCCCAAGCCATTACCCTAACCTTCACTCCTTTACTAACCTTTACTCATTTCTCATAACCTTAACCTATTACCATAATAACCCCTAAACCTAACCTTAACCCCTAAACCTAACAATAACTGTAACCCCTAACCATAACCCCAAAACCTTACCCTAACCATAATCCCTAAACCTAACCATGACCCATAACCGTCTAGATTGGCCCGGGTATCAGCGATCCAGATAGTGGAGATAGATGAGGTCAGCCTCTCCCATTGGGCTCTGCAGTGAGAACCACTTATTCATGGTTAGAATAGCTGTCAGTAAGAGTCCTTTCTGGAGGACTAGAACATGTGGAGTTGTTAATAGAAGGAGCAGGACGCTTTGCTCGTTTGTAGATGAATTACACCACGATGATGATTGGGAATAACAGCAAATATTTCAGTCTACTAAGTAGAGTTTTCTGTCTGGAATGTATCCTGTGTGGTGAATGACGTATGCTATAAATAGAGTATTTTAGCAACGTTACTTTTCTTTGCCGCTGATGCAAGATCAAAGGTCACTTTGTATTCCTGCAGTATGGACGGTTTTGACAGTTGAACAAGGTCCATGCTATTACACAACACGGTATCCACATGTCGCTTGTTTAAACGTACAAAATCACAGCACGACGTGAATAGACGTGAATATGAGGCACAAAAAAAAACACTCAAGCTTCCTTTCATAATTCGGTAAGACTTTGCGACCAAACCCTTTCTTTCGGTTTGTAGATTCAACCAGCACAATCCAGTTCTTGAATCGCACACACAGCAGTGTTTCATGGGGAGGATTTACCACAAGTGCTAATGCATCAAGTCATTGCCGTTACACAATGTTGCATTGAGGAGTTCAAGTCTCTTATATAACTTCATATTTGCTATGAGAGAAGCCATCTCATAAAATCATTAAAGAAAAAGAAAGTATCAGTATTTTAACTCATGTTAAACATTACGGAATATGTACAATATCTGGTATTAACATATGAAATATATTCTTGGTGTTACTTGAAAATTCCACCGAAGATGTCTGTGTTTCTTTCGGTCAAAGCAAGAACAGCAGTATGGATTCTGGTAGATGGAGTAATAAGGCGGTCCCTTTAACTTGATTTTAAATAGAACAGTCAAATATGTTCACATGTCATTTTTTTCCATATTGCATCAGATCATTTTTTCATCAAAACACAGTCCCCAGACGTCGTCCAATGAGTGACAGTCAGCTGAGAATCACCGACGCAGAACCGTCTGCGCTCCACTGCGGCTGCCCTACGCAGGCGACGCAGACACGCGGGCGTTCGCAGCCTGATTACGGCGGCCGATCGACGCAGAGGGATAAATTGGCCTTATCTGTGATTCTTTCACTTCGACTGAACTTCAAAAAGCATAAAGTGTTCCCTCGTCTATGACAAGATACGACTTGGTGAATGGTAAGACGAGCCCATGGGCCACGACAGTGACACGCAAAGCGACGTATGCATGCATGCATGCATGCTCTCCCAATGGAAAGAGTGGGGCCGTTCAACCAGCGTACCCAGTCCGATCTGGTTTTGAACCACTGCTGCCGTCCGTGCCAAGCCAGAATCAACTGGATGGAGCAGTGTGCAAAGGACAACGGGGCGCATTAAGGACAACGGGGTCCATGTCGTAGTCGTCAGAGGTACACATGCAGACATCCTCATGGAAATTGCACCAAAGATGGCTGCTGAATTTACCATTATAACGGAGCGTTTGGGTCCGCGGCTGCAGGATCCGCGACGTTATGTCTTTAATTTAAATTAAATCAGAAGCCACGGGGTCCTCGGGAGATGGGGGTCTTCTGGTGGTCCTCCAACACCACGAAGCATCAGCCTTCTCTGGGGCTTTTTTCTTCTCTGTCTTACCACTCTGGGGCCATTGATTGTATTTGTGTCACTGTTTAATGAAGAGATGTTAACGACCCACTGGTGGAGGCTCAATAAAACATTAATAACGACCATCGTGCGAGTCGACTGAACTTTGGTCGCGACGGCGGTTTTTGGCCCCAACGAATAACAAAACCCCTCCGTCTCTGTCCCAGTGAACGTAAGAACCCAGGCTGTACATTAACCTGCAGGCCTAATGCTTCACTCATATCCATATCGTCCTGTCAAGGCACTATCATGTTATCTGGTGGAAGAGGTCAATCGGTCGGTGCGTAAAGCCAGGGAGACACCATTGCGTTTGGCCCCTAATCAGCTGCACTGGATAGCGGCGATCCAACCCGACATACCCGTCGATTCCGAACCGAATCTCTTTGAAATGATTCATTTTAACGAGGCCGAATAGCACAGCAGGAATAAAACAGACACCAATTGAAACATGCACATTACACACGACATCTTTGGCCCAGCTGTGCGTCCTAATTCAACTAGTCTCCCCCTGCCACATCCACACCATGCATTCAGCTGGCTGCGGGCTCTCAGGCACCACCGCTGGAATAAACCTACCTATCAGAAATACACTCCTTACATGTTAAATAAGATGAAGAGAAGAGAAGTATGAAATGCGTGACTTACTGCACTACGGAGTGAGTGTACCTGCTCCGGTTCCAGCAGCTTGTGAGTGGAGTCCCCTTAACGGAGCTACTTTACGTGGCGCGGCGTCAGCAGCAGCACAGCATCAGTGAGTGGTGCGCCCCCCAGCGGAAGGAATGGCCCCTGGCAGGGGCCCGGATAACCTAATGATTGATAGGGCGATAGGGAAGCGCTAGGACGTTTATTTATCGATACATAAATATCCAGCACTTTTATTGATTTATAGATATATGTTTATTATAGGAATATTATACATCTATTAATATATAAATATCTATAATCCATTACATTTATATAGATATGTAATAGATTAAACAAACGAATATATATAGCCTATTGACATATATAGATATATTTAGATATTTTAAATATAAAAAAAGTATTTGATGATAAAACTAATATGATGGTTTCACATCATAAGTGGCTCTGACACGTTGTGAATGGATGAAAGTCGTTGCCTCCTAAATATATTAACCATTTTTAATGATAACAAAAACGATTAGATTGACACTTAAAGTTTGAGGCGTGATGTTTCTCCAATGAAACCCCTGTGTCTTAGCAGGGGTTTCTGGCCTCTAACCACCTTTGGTTCATGGTTAGAGTCCCGACGTGTGTCTGGGTTAGAGTCCTAGAATCTGGCTTAGAGTCCTAGAATAGAGTTGGAGTCCCGGAGAAAGTCTTAAAGTCGAAGACTTACAAAAACTTGTACATGCCTTTATCACTAGTAAGCTTGATTACTGCAATGGTCTCCTTACAGGTCTCCCAAAACAAACTCTAAGGAAGCTTCAGCTTGCTCAGAATGCTGCTGCTAGAGTTTTAACAAAGACCAAAAAATTCACATTACACCAATTCTTAAATTGTTACATTGGCTTCCTGTAGGTCAGAGAATTGATTTTAAAATCCTGTTGCTAACCTATAAATCCCTACATGGTTTAGGCCCAAAATATTTAACTGATATGCTTCCACTGCATAAGCCTTCTAGAACACTAAGATCTTTTGAGACCAATCTGTTAATTATCCCCAGAGTAAACACGAAACATGGGAAAGCAGGATTTAGTTACTGTGCAACAAATAGCTGGAATAAACTCCCTGAGGATTTAAGACTTGCCCCAACTCTGAGCACCTTTAAAACAAGATTGAAGACTTTTATGTTTGCTTTAGATTTCTGCTAAATCTTAAATACATTGCAATTTCTAAAAAGCTTTTTTATTTTTTTTACTTTGCCTTTATTTTACTAAAATGCCTTTTTAACTTTCCCTTTATTTTCTATTTTTACCAGAAAGATACATGGTCTGATACCAGAGAGAAAGGATTAGGGTTTGAGACCCAAGTTCTGTCTGGGTTAGAGTCCTAGAATCTGGGTTGGAGTCCCAGAGAAAGGACCAAGTTCCTTTAGGTCGGGTTGGAGTCCCAGAGAAAGACCTGAGTTCTGTCTGGGTTAGAGTCCCGACTTCTGTCTGGGTTGGAGTCCCAGAATAAGGCTTTTGGTGTGTGGTTAGAGTTACTAGAATCCGGGTTGGAGTCCCAGAGAAAGTACCAAGTTCCTTTAGGTCGGGTTGGAGTCCCGACGTGGGTACCAGAGACTGTTGATCTGATCTTAAATACATTGCACCTTCTATTTCACTCATTTGCATGTTTTCTTTTACTTATCTATTATTTTATTTTATTGTATGACAATGTTTATATGTGAAGCACTTTGAGTCTGCCTTGCGTATGAAAAGGGCTATATAAATAAAGTTGCCTTGCCTTGCCTTAGCGTACCTTTTATATAGGCTTATAATATATGAAAAATGTTTTTTAAATGTATACAGTTTCTGACAAAGCATTCTTAATCATAGTTAGGGCTGCAAAACAACTTTATTTGACATGAATATCATTGGTACAGATATTGCATATAGAACTCATATCAACTTTATATTAACGCCAGTAAACACATGAAGCACAATTCAGCTCACATCAGGAATAAGGGATTTGGCATCAGTGCGATGTGATCAAAATCAAACAAAATAATGCAAAGATAAATGAAAGTCAGACATCTTACTGTACCGTCTCACATCACAAAAAATGAATAATTGTGCATCTTTGTTTAGAAAACAACAATAAAGATTTACATTAAATAGAGCGTAATCTCTGAGGCCATGCCTCATGAAAGATGCTGTTTTGTGTTAACTAGGCATCACATCGTCATCATGATCACATCAACATCCGAACACAAAGGGTAATTACACTTAGGCAATAGTCTTGGAATTAGATAATCTGCTTTAAATACATACTTCCTGACAAACCAGCAGGTGTTTTAAGTATTCATGTTTCACCGACTTTTCTAGCAATAAAAACATGCACAGAGAGGGCAGAGTTAAGAAGATGGTAGTGTTTATAGCTGATGCGATATATTACGCTATTTTTTGTGATTATGGCACACAATATGTCGGTCTTTAGGGTCATGAATAATCATCTCTCCGAACCTCTACATAGTACACCGTTGGCAGTCCTTATCTTAACCTCCACTGGCTGTGACAACACACTTCAGGCGTCGTCCTCGCTACAGGAAGTAGTCCGGGGTACGGCGGGTGACGTGCGGCTCTCCTCGGCGTGGCGCGGGGTCAAACTGTAAACTGAAAACACGACGGCCGCACTCATAATCTCTCCCTCACTTTTTTCAACAAATCGGAGAACTCTCAAGGATTTTAGGCTTACGGTTCAGCATAGCGTACTCATTTAAACATGTCTTGATTAAAACGCACTATAAAAAGAAAGCTTGATGACTTACAAGGAGTACTTCAGAGTGTCGTCGAGTTCCATAATTGCGGCTTGGTTTCCACAGCGGTAGCAGTAGTTTGGCGCGCTGAAGATAGTCACAACGTTGCGGTCGTGGCACCAATTATAACCCTATTTTGGGAGAAAGGAGGCTTCCTATCAAAGTGCAACACACCACATGTACATGCTTCTTTATCTAAGCCTACCACACCGCATCGTAGCGACACTGGGTCCCTTGATGGTGGGGAACCTCACAGGAAGGGGCACCTACCTCCATGACCAGCTGGTGGGCTCTGGAGACCAGAGTTAGGCCATTGGCGTGGTTGAAGGTCTCCGATATGTCCTGGCCGAAGGTGTACCCGGCTCCTCGGGGAGAAATGCCCCAGCCACCGCGGTCGTCTGGGTCTGACCAAAGCAGGTCACACATCGGACCCTGGAGAATATTATTGACGGTGAGTATTGATGAAATTCAAGTGCCTTTTAAAAAATACTGAGTCATTTGCAAAATGTGTTTCTTTCGACTACGTAATAGGATTATAACAATGTGTCTGAAACATGATATGTACATGATGTAATATATATAATATGATCTGTTTGAGGCATCTACTTCGTGAGGAACTTCCTGCAAGCGATCCAGCGCTCGGATGTGGTCCAGTGTGTCTATGGAAGGAGACAGCCCGCCATGGAGACAGAAGATCTGCAGGGAATGACGTAGGTTAGGTGGGGTTGATCCTCATTCAGAATAGGATATGTAGCAGTAGTCACGGTGGAAGAGAGGATTTTTACCTGGTTATCGACCAGCGCAGTCAGAGGCAGATAGTCAAAGAGGTCTGTGAAGTACTTCCAGACGTTAGCGTTCCCGTATTTCCTCAGGCACTCGTCGTAGAAGCCGTACACCTGGGTGATCTGCCGGCTCTCGTGGTTCCCTCGGAGGATGGTGATTCGCTCCCGGTACCGTACCTGCAAATATGACATGGATGTTAAATATCAAAACCGGGCATGGGTTCCAGATCTTTGTGCAATCTAGAATACCCCCCCCCCCCCTACTGCAGCTTATAACATTGTTAACACATTGTTCATATTGTCAGAATTGCCTGTATGAAGCCACACGTTCGCCTTCAGTGAGGCCATCTCATTTTGACATATATTTGGCCGATCTGGCTCGTGCATGTTTCCTAATCATCATTATATCATAATCATCTTAATTATATTATTAGCTATAACTCAAGTCCCATTTCCTGTGTTTTAAAACCAACATCTCATTGTCAATATGCCGTTGATGATGAGACACATCCTTAGGGGCCCTTTGAGTAGTTCTTTACCTTCAGAGAGACCAGGAGTGAGACGGTTTCCACGGAGTAGTAGCCACGGTCCACGTAGTCCCCCATGAAGAGGTAGTTGGTGTCTGGAGACTTGCCTCCGATCTTGAAGAGCTCCATCAAGTCATGGAACTGACCGTGAACGTCCCCACACACCGTCACGGGACATCTCACCTCCTGAACGTTGGACTCCTTGGTCAGGATCTCCTTAGCCTTAGAGGGAAGAACCATGGGGAATCATACTAGGGTTGAGAGCTTATAATGGCACTGCCCTTTGCTTTTTAAATTAGGGAAGAGAGGAGACCCAAACCAAAGCAATTGAGAGGAATGTTGATGTACTTCACTGCTATAGCTTGCACTTGGAGATGGCTTGTTGTAACCCAAACATAAAACTGCGTATACGGGGGAATGCAATAACATGACTGATGGCCATTTGGCACAGCAAGGCGTAAATAAAACGTGGGCGTAGCTTAGCAGTGAGTTCACCTTCATCACCTCTTCCACACTGAAGCTAAAAGATGTGCGTCAAAAAGGCACAAATAGACGCAAGTGAAAAACCTCCATTGAGATGACCCATGCATTTTATTAACATGCACGCCATCATCCACTGTGGCTGACTGGCAGGGTGTTAACATACACCAATAACCCCGCTGATATCTATTTACAATAGAATAATATAACGCACCTTTTCGCAGAGGAATTTGACTTGGTTCTCCGATAGCTGTTTGCACTCATTGAGCCGTTCGATCCATCCATCCAACTCCTTGGTGAAAGACTTGTCGTCCATGGCAGGATCTCTATCAGCCAGCAAGAAGGCTGGCTTTAATTCTAAAAGGAGAGCCCTGGGCTTACAATATACGGATGGCTATATATAAACACATATATAAAAATATATATAAATGCACGATGCTTGGATCTGATCATCCGCTGCCACAAAATCTGCTCTCAAAAACGAATGCGTCAACAGCAGCTGGACGGACCGCGTCCCTGACCGAGCCTGGATCCCGATTTATATAACGTTAAACATTATTTTCTTCTTGATCAGTGTCAATCCGGTGGTTCACCGTGGTGAACTGATATCCAGTAAACAAAACAAAAAAACCTCAAATTCATCAACCTGTTCCTGCCGTTTCTCCCATGGTTTATAGTGACGTAAACGCAGGGGCCTCTCCATCACCCTGCGATGCACCCGTCCGAATATTTCTATAATTAAATTAATTAAATACCTATAATATTCCTATTATAATAAAAGTTTCCCCATTAAAATAATAGGATCGACTTGCTAATTAGCTCTTATTTAATTAGCAATTAATGTACTCGCCAAAAGTCCTCTCCCGCACGGATGTACGTCAAGTTAAAAACGACATTACCCACAAACCCTGAACTGTCTGGGTAGTCATTAGTCGCACATGCGCAGGAAGATATACCCTCGACAGCTGTAGGAGAAAATGGCTTCACTCATGTTAGGACAGCAGGTAAGATATTCAATGCTTTTTATGATTTAAAGATAACGAAAACTTCATTTTTACCATGTGAGCCCATGGGAACATTAATAAGAGGTTCATCTGTGCAGGACGGGGTCAAAGCACTCATGGGTTATCACAATGTTCACGAGACCTTGGGTTTGGATAGCATTGTTGCTAACCAGCTAGCTACCTCCAGAGCTCCTGATCTGTCACGTTCTGTTTCTTAATGACCCTTTAACCTCCTCAGGCGCGCCAGTTCAGCACGTCTGTCATCAGGCCCATCTCAAAACTGATGAAGGTGAGTTGATAACCTTAACAGGACCTTCGACGTATCGGATATATTGATTTGCGACATACATCTGGGTTCCACTGAAGTCAATCATGAATAATAATGCATCCATCCTGCCCTCGTTTCTCCCCCCCCCGCCATGAATCAAGGCTCCCATCGATGTGTATGGAGTCGAGGGTCGCTATGCCACCGCGCTGTTCTCAGCGGCCAGCAAGAAGAAACAGTTGGACCAGGTTGAGCAGGAATTGGGCAAAGTGTCGGTAAGTTGTGGCAGTGACACGTTATAACACATCCTAACATGTTGCACCATTTGAAATAAACCAATACAACTGTTTTGTCTATACGGTTTTCTATACGTTGCCCTACATGGTTGCAAGAACTTTGACCTTTTCTGTCCTCAGACCATGATCAAGGACCCCAAGGTCTCCGGCATTGTCATGAACCCTCACATCAAACGCGGCATAAAGATGCAGGTCGTCACTGACGTTCTGGTCAAGGCTAAGATGTCTCCTCTCACCATCAACCTCATCAGTGAGTGCATTAATGGCAGCTTAAGCTAAATGACTCCAATCTCCTCAAACCGGGTCACCAAATCAACAAACGGACCACCTCCGATTTTATTCCAATCACTTTTACAGTATCATTGCCTTACTACATTTTGGTACTTTTCAATCTGCCATTCTAGATGATCGGATCCGATTTCCAAAAGGCTGTCATTTAGTGTTATTTTCTCCTCACCTATCGACCCGGTGTAGCTTACCTCTCACCCACACTTTAAAAGGACACCTCCTTTTAAAGGTTTGGAAAATGAAAGACTCTCTCTCTGCCTTTACAATCGGACAATCTAGTTCTCTTTACGTTCTGTGGTATTGGGCTCTGCTAGGTCGATAAGCTTGGCACACAACCTCTAAAAACATGCTAGTAATAAGTTTGTTTTCCATCTGGATTGTGGTTCACTGGTCATGCTTTACCAGTGGCGATACACCGGTGGCCATCCGCTCCGTTTAAACCCTTTCCCTCTCTGCTCTGCAGAGGTGTTGTCTGAGAATGGCCGCCTGCCCCTGACCGGGGATGTCATCAAGGCCTACAATATGATGATGGGAGCCCACCGTGGAGAGGTCATCTGCTCTGTCACCACCGCCCAGGTAAGCCAGCGGGTCTTGGCTCGTTACACGGTATGGTACTGCGTTATCACACCGACCCTGACCATCTGGGACAGCAGAGACGTCTACATTTAAATATGATAAAATAAAATTATATATTCCTTGCTGTACTTCGTGCTTTCATCAAATGTGCAATACCTAGTAGTGTTATAGTACAGCTAGGAATATAATTAATCTGTTATAGGTCATAGTCTAGATGTATATTCCTTTTATATAAATAGCATCTTAGTCAAGTAACTCTTTGATTTAAAAAAATATATATGATATTGTATTTATTGCGATGATTTAAGCTTTATACCTCATCACATTTAATAATTATTTAATATTTCAGGCGTTGGATGCCGCCAGTCTTGCTGACCTGCAGGTCGCCCTCAAGGGATTCCTCCAGAAGGGTGAAACCATCAAGCTAGAAACTAAGGTAGGGTTCAGACCCCAAACGGTAAACTGGTGGCGGCCTTGGAGATGTTCAGGGTTCCGTTTTCTCATTTTTCCTTCTCATCCGCAGACGGATTCCGCCATCTTGGGTGGCATGATCGTCAGCATCGGGGACAAGTACGTGGACATGTCCACCAAGACCAAAATTGCGAAGCTCACCAAGATCATCAGGGAGACTTAAGTCCAGTTGGACGTTTAAACAGAAGAATGCAGCGAAGTTGCTTATAAATGTACATTGCTACTTGTCTGGTTACGGAGTTCATTTTAACACCAGTGTCTATTGTTGATTTCACATTAATGTATTAAAAAGCGTTGTGAAACGACCCCTGTTGGTTCTTTATTTACAAGCTTTCCTCAAGTTATATTTTGTTAGGGTGTAAATTTAACTTGAATGCAACACTTTTTAAATCTATTCTGAAGCCAATTGGCTAAAACGGGAAATTTAGTTTCCCACACTCTGATCCCTATACTGAATACAGTTAATTTGACCCGGGTACACGTTTAGCCACAAAAAGGATCATTGTATCAAGTGAACTGTTACGTTTCAATGAGGTATTCGGCGCATGCGCATTCGAGGACTGCATTTTATTTTTTTCACAAAAATGGCTGCCTCTTATCTAAACCTCTGCTAAAACGGACACATAAACCGGGAAATAACCACGGTAAATTGCAATCCTCGTTCGCGGCAGCATCAGTAGATAACCAGGCGTTGTTTACAAACGCTATTGGGAAAATGCTGTGGCTGTCAAATAGAAAAATTATATTTGATTCAAATTTAACCCTTTCCATCCTATGAGCCGCCCACAAATGAGGTACGATCTTTTCATTTTACTGCTTTAACTATCATGTATTCGCGTTCACACCTAATCACGTCTTGGTATAACGAGGTGCATTGCTTGAACAATTGTGTACGCGTCATCCTTGAGGGCTATCCCTTTGTTTTACATGCATAGTGTGTGTCAGTCCAAAAGTAAGCAATTCCGCAAATTCCTCGCTTGTGTGTGTGCGCAGGCGTGTTGGTGTTAACAAAGAAACATCTCGTTATTTTCATCTGTTCCCAGTCCCGTTGGTGTTTACAACTAGTTTCTCCACCCTGCAGAAAATGATGCACCAAGTGACCAGCAGCAATGACTATTGCATGAGTGGACTGTCAGAGGACTGCCAGCATTCTGCAGGGCACTTCGACTTGTGTGGCACACAGTCCAACAAGTTCTACTCCTCGCCTCCGCCGTCCCTGCAGCTGTCCCTCGCTAATCTACCCCCCCTGCCACAGGGCATGCACAAACCCATGACATGCCAAATGCAGGAGAACCAAAACGAGTTCCAGCAGCCTCCCACTGCGAGGAACAGGGGGGGCGAGGCGCCGGGTCCTGATGGCACCAAGAAGAAGGGAAAGGGGATCGTCAAGTCCGGGAAGAGGGGCAGACCGGCCGGCACCACCAAATCAGCCGGCTACCGCACGAGTACTGGACGTCCGCTGGGGACCACGAAAGCTGCTGGTTTCAAGACCAGTCCTGGAAGACCCCTGGGTACCACCAAAGCAGCGGGCTACAAAGTGAGCCCGGGCCGGCCACCGGGGAGCATCAAGAGCCTGGCGCGCCTGAAGAAGCTGGGCCTGGCCACTTGTGAAGCAGCCAAGAAAGTGGACTTCAGCAACTGTAGTGGGCCCAAGAAACTGGATTACACCTGCTGTGACGTGACGCCCTTCCCGTACAGCATGATGCAGAAAAGAGACCTTTGTGAAGCTGGGGGCAAAGTTGAAGACAGCAACGAGTAGCTCTGCAGATGTCTTGTTTCTGTTGTTCTTCAACTTGTTCACCGTTTTGTTTTTCTCTCAGTGTGTATGGAAGATGGAGAACATAACAATGTAAATTAGCTTAACTTTTCATTGTGCAGTCTTGACATTACTTTCCTCTCCTCCATAGAACTAAACGCACCCATCTAGAAAGTATGTTATCCTGTTTGACAGTGATGCATGCATAGGAATACAATCAAATTAATGTAGGAATGAAAGTATCTATACATTGTAGTGTATGGTCCATGTTCAATGGACAGTGTTTTTTAAGCCTTTTTTAAAACAGACTTTTAATTGATTCATGATTTGCTACTATGCTTCATATTGCTTTCCATTCCAAACATGTTCCTGATCTTATGTGGAAGTGTAGTTGTCCTTTTGTATTGTTGAGTGCAATATGTGATTCATTTTATATTATATATGAAAAAAGATAAACAGAAGGAAACGGAATGGGGACACAGCGATGTTTTTTATGATCTTGATTGAACAACCCAGCACACGGTAAACTATTTTAAAAACCAAAATTGTTATTTCTATACTTTGTGAATATGTTTTGACTGGGTATTGTAATAGCCTACTTTGTTTCCTTGGATTCCTCAAACTATCAATTGATAAGCGAATATATATGTTGTTATGCAGTACATTAGCAAAAAAATATTCACTTAAACTTCATTTTAAGATTATTTCTTTGTGGAAAATGTATTAAAAGCTTCTGTGGTGTATGTGAAACCCAAATAAAAGTGTCATTTCCGACAGTAAACATGCGTGCAATACCTACAGTGAACGCTAGAGGTCTTCCTGTGCCAATAGCGGGCCTATCCTTTATTTTCGGGTAATAACTTTCTTTTAATAGTCTAATTGATCACCAAGCCGTACAGGCCCTCCCCGTACAGACTCTGAAACGCAAACGCATGTCATACATCCAAGTATTGACGTTGTGAAATGTGAAAGATAATTGATCCATTTCAACCACAGGAAAACCGACCCCACGGAAAATCAAGTGACTTCACGTCTTTGTCTTTTTTTTTTTGGTTTACTATTTATACAACCACGTCTAACCCGTAGCCCTGTATTGAACGTCGGTTTATGAGCATAAACCCGTGAAGAGCAATGGTCTCTAAAGGTTTATATAAGGACTTGACGGGCTTTGTGTGACGCCGGGTAGAGGAGGACGAGGCCACTGCGGCACTACAGCCACGTCTATTGTTCAGACGCGCACTGACGCCGTCTCCCGGGGTTCCTAGGGTTTCCTATCCAAACTGCGGGGTAAACATTGGGAATACATAAGAGTACAATCCAACGTCTACACACGTCGTTTTTTCGGAGCCGAAGTCGCTCCATGGCCCCACTGGCACCGACATGTTGTGTCTGCTGCGCCTAGCGGCCCGCTTCCTGAGCTCAGAGACTCAGAGGCAACATGGCGCACGGACTCTAACTACAGGGACTCTGCTCAATGTGCATTGCCTTTTCCATAGCGGCCTGGGATCCATAGAACAGGCACTTAGGCTACTTCCAGTGGCGTAAAACAAAAAAGAACATCAACAGCAGCACCACATTTATATTATTATAATCCACAATGCAGAATTTATTTTTGGTTATAAATAGATGCTTTGGATAGAGAACATAAACGCATTGCACGGATATCCGACTCTGTGATTGCACCTGGGTGTGTGTCAGTGAGGGAGACGGTGAGGAGGGTGAGACAGGCCCTTTGCAGCGGGGGGTTGGGTGGCGGTGCCGATTGGTCGCTGTGCTCACCAACATAGGCAGTCTGGGCTTGTTTTATCATTACCGGGGGGGCACTCCGACAGCAGGCTCAAATCATGGTGTTAAAATGATATAAATAGATGATTGAAGATTGATAGTGACACGCCGGTTTTCCTCGCACTTGATGTGCTCGCAAATATAAATGTTCTAGTGCTTATTTTTTGCATTTAAAGTGACAGTTTTCATCAGGGCCGCCGCTGATGAGGCTGTGATGAAGGGGAGAGAATGAGAGCTGCGCTCTGGCCTAGCGCTGCTGCAGCTGGGAGTGTGCAGATCTGCCTCCACAAACCGAGGAAAATAGCCGCTTTAAGCGCAACAACGACAGATTCGCTGTCGGTTTCACGGTGACCGACGTCCAAATGGTGAGTTTTCGTGATCTTTCCCCACGTCGACGCGTTTTTAACTTGTTTCGATGAGTTCTTGTCCCAAGTTACCAGTAGCTATGTGGCTGTAGCCTGTTTGTGTAGTAGGTCTGTGGGAGACCCTTTCTCTGATGGCACAGTGTCACCACCTTTGCCGTAGCGTGTGCGCTCCTACGAATATACGAATCGGCGATCGCTTGTTTCTTTGCTTTATTATGATCGGTGAATGCTACCCGGACTGGTTTGGTTTAATAGTCATTGTCTGAAAGCAGCATGTCAGGAGTAGTATCCTCTGTTTTGGCGACCGACGGCCTTTTGGAATGGAGGCCAGCCATGTCGGGTTATCGGTGAGCATGCAGCCCTACATGCCACCTATTCTCCTTGGAAGGCGTTCGTCGCTTTTATTGGGATTGTCGAAGTATTTTGTCTAAAAGGTAAAGGTCTTCACGGGTCGGTGATTCCCTTTCAATACCGGTCAGTGCGTGAAGCCATAATAAGAACTTGGAGGTTGCGTCTTGTTGTCCTGCTTTGAGTGTAAATATTGGTTCACCTGACACGAACCCTTTGTTTTTTGTCAGGAAAGAGCCATGACAACATGAATCAGTCTTACAGACGGGCTGTTAGGGGAGGCTCCGTGTTCGGCTCGGGTCAGCCAGAGCTACGGCCCCCCAATGGCCTCACCACTACTTCCTATGGAAACCAATGTGGCAGTCGAAGGCGCAGGTCGGGCCAACCGCCAGCCATGCAACTGCCATCCTCCAGCATCAAAGCAGCACCTGTCCCGGGCTACAGCCCCCCCGACCGGCCCCATTGTTTCAGCAGCCCGCTGCGGAGCCTTCAGGACCTCAACAGTCTGGTGAGCAGGGGGTCCGACCTGGGCGGGCCCCCCATGGACGTCCGCGCCAGGACTCACCGGCACTCACCGAGCCCCATCAGCAACGAGGAAGACGAGGAGGAGGAGGACGACGATGAGTTTGAGGCGCCGTCCGTCCATCTTCCGCCATCGCCAGGCGCCGTCCAGACGGACGCCTTCGAGTCGATCCCGGAGCTGGACAAAAACGGGTTCCCTCCCCACAGCCCCGACAGCATGGACCGCTGCTCCCCGCTGCCGAACGGCTACCTCCACTTTGAGTCCACGCTGTTCGACGGCGGAGACCTCAAGGTGGAGGAGCGGGGGGGCGGCGGTAAGAAGGAGGACCTCTCCTCCTTCCACTCCTTTTCCCCCAGACCGGGTCTCCACCGCGGCCCGTCGGACCGTAAGACGGCCCCGGCCAGCTCAGGGCCGGACAAACAGAGCGTGTACAAACCGGGCGTCCTCAACCTCATGGCCCAGACCATTTCTGAACTCAACCCTACACTAAGCCCCAGCGCGCTGCCCGAGATCAGTATGGGAGAGGACTCGAGCGCGGGGGAGAACTCTGACAGCGACGCGGAGCTGTCCTTCAGCCCCGACCACGGGCTGGTCTCGCCGTCCGGCACCAACTCCAACGTGAGTGGCAGGCTCCCCGGTTACCTGCTCTTTAGCCTTCATCAAAAGCTTTCTTTTTCCTTTCTCTCATTGCTTTGGTTTTGTTACTGAACTGCTGGCGTCAGAATAGGAGGTTGCTCTTAATGTGTCTGGATCCCACCGGGTTCTTAACCTCGGAAGGCAGAGCAATGCACAGCTTGGATCAATTAATTGCAACTGTTTGGGAAGAAGTAAACACAGGCAGTAAAATGGTTTTTGTTTACAATGCAACGCAATAATGAGTACAAGTCCATATCCAAAACATAATTCTATTATGTTGTTATCTTATTTAATTATTATTCTCCGCAGTCAAACAGCCCCAAGAAGAAGCTTCTGTCGGCGGTGAAGTATCTGAACGGAGACCTGGTCTGGGCTAAGTTCAACCGACGTCCCTGGTGGCCTTGCCAGATCGCATCCGACACGCCGCAGGGGGTTCACACTAAAATGAAAGGTGAGGCGGAGGTTCAACGGCTCCGGCTGGTTTGTTGTCTGGGCATCCTCAAACTGTATCCACCATTTGTGCACTTTCAAGTCCCATGTCCAGCCTTATGTTTGTCTTAACGTTTTCCTTTAGTCTCTGTGTTAAGTTGCATGTTATCAACCGTGCATGTGCAGGAAGTGTGGTGGCGGTGCTCTGGGTGAACAATGGCGGCGGCCATGGTTGTGCATGTAATATGCTAACGTTCAGTAAGAGCTTCAACTCGATCAACTGTCGTTGTGGTCATTGATTAATATCTGTTCCAGCACCGAGCCATCGTCCGTGCCGCTTGTATTTCCTGGAGACGATCGGTGAGATAGCGGAGCGGGCCTGGGTCCCAGGGAAGGCCATTCTTCCTTTCCAGGGAGGCCACCAGTTCAACGAGCTCCCGGTGCTCCGACGGAGAGGGAAGCAGAAGGAGAAAGACTACAAGTATACGGTAAATAAATACCTGTTAGGATGCCCTGCAAACTTGTGATACTGCATACTGTAACGACAGCGATATAGTGTTGTTTATCTTTATTCTGACAAATGTACTTATTATAAGATGCTTTGGATAAAAGCATCTGCTAAATGCCCCAAGTGTAATTGTTATATTGGTCCAATGGCAGGCTCAATGTTATACCATGTTGGAGAATAGTTTTGACACAGAAATTTGACACATATTTTTGGACACATCAGGGTAAATGGTATCACTTTTTATATTTTGAAGAAATGCGTATAAATTGTGTCCCTTCTGTTAAATTAAAGTCATAGATCAGATCAGTGGTTAACTGGGCTATATTGGTTGATACTTAATCATGTGAAGAGTGAAGGATTGGAAGTGGTAGCATCACTGCAGCATCCCTCTGAAGCGTTTGTCATCCTCACCCCAGATTCCCAAGAGTTTACTGACGGCCTGGAAGGTCAGCGTGACCGAAGCGGAGCGCTTAGGTCCCGGTCTCCGAACGGGTGCGGACGACGTGCTGGACGTGCCCCTCAACGGGGAGGTCGGCGACCCCGACCCGCTCCAGGGTCCGGACCCGACCGAGACCCCCCCGACTGAGGCTCACCGGCCGCTGTCCCCGGGCCCCGTCGGGCCCGCGTCGCCCGCCGCGACCCCCAACCGCACGGTGCCCCCTCCCTCCACTGTGCACCCCCCTGTTAGCTCCACTGTAAACCCCACTGTACACCCCACTGTAAACTCTACCGCCAACCAAGGCTTCCAAAAGAAGGCCTGTCGGAAGAAGAAGAAATGCCTGTCGGACATATTCGGCCACATCGTGGGGGGGTTGAAGGACTCCCCCACGATCCTGGACCTGGTCAGCCCGCTACCCAAAGCCCCGGACCCCGTCAGAGTGTCCCAGGACTCCCCCTACGGCGACCTGGAATCTGTCCCCATGCTGAGTCGTCCCAAACGGACAGAGGGGTTTCCCACGCCGGAGACCCAGAGCGGCTCCAAAGCGGTCAAAAAGGAACAGGGTTCAACGCCGGGGAAGGACGTTGGTGTCGAGGACACGAGCTCGCCGCCCGAGACGGCCGTGAACTCTGCCAAGGCCGCCAGAACCTCCGCAAACAAATCGGTTTGCCATGAGAAACGGTTAAGTCATTTAAAGTCCAACGCGGATTTGGACGGCTGTAAAAACGTACAAGACGGTTCTCTGGACCAGCACTCCCTGCACCTGCCCGCCAGCAGTCGGCTGATGACCACAGCGCTGAAGGCCGAGGAGGAGACGGGACTCAAGGACGCCCCGGCGACGGGCCACACCTCCACGAAGAGCCACAACACCGAGGGGGACGACAAGAACGATGAAGACGACGGCGACGGCGTGCTCAGCGACGCCGAGGCGGGGGCAGACCAGGTGTCGTCCTCCACCGGCCACAGCTCCCCCAAACGCCGCGCAAGGAAGCCCGACAAGAAGCGCGTCTGCAACGGCTCGCTGCCCGAGTCCCCGTCCGGGGGGTCCCGAGCGCCCGCCCTCGTGCCCCCGGCCAAGATCAAGACGGAGAACGTGGCGTCGGACCTGTCGGCCGGCTCCTCCCCCCCCTCCTCGCTCTCCCCGTTGGACGCCTTCCAGGAGGGCAAGGAGCTGACCTTCAAGTCTCTGGTGAAGGAGGAGGAGGGGGGGGGCAGCGAGGACGGCGACCAGAGCGCCTTCCAGCCGGACGCCAACTACATGTTCAGCACCTTCCTCATGCGGCTGAAGGACCGGCACGACACCCGCGAGCTGGAGGGCAGGCCGCTGGTGGTGCCCCGGCCCCCCGTCCTCATCAAGGAGGAGCCCCTGGTCATCCCCACCTCCCCGGGGGGTCCGAACCCACTACTGAAGGGCTCCGGCGCCGGCCCCCACCCGGGGGGCCGTAGCTCAGGGATCAAGGTGGAGAACGGCTGGCCGGGGAAGCCCCCCCCGCTGCAGAACGCCACGGCGGCCAAGCCTAAGAAGAAGACCAAGGCCATCATGAAAAACGACACCTACAAATGTGAAGCGCTGCCGCTCCTCTCGCCGGCCGCCGGCGCCGACCGGCAGCGCAGGAAGCAGCGGGTCCCCGCCAAGCTGAAGGTCAGCATCCCGGGGCTGTCCCCGGACCTGGCGGACATGGCGTACGGCCGGGAGTTCGTCAGCGGGCACGCCGACCTGGCGGAGCCCGGGTCCCGGGCGTCCCCGCCGGCCGCCGCCGGCCCCCCCGCCGCCCCCCTCGCCGCCCCCGGCCACCCCGGCATGAGCTGCGAATCCAAAGTGGCGCCCAAGAAGCGCTGGCAGCTGGCGGAGGGCCTGGCAGAGCGGGGCGGCGGGGGCGGGCCCGCGGGGGGCCGGCCGGGCGGCCAGGTCAACGGGGGGGCGTGCACGGACAGCGCCGGGTTCAGCCCGGGCTCCCCCCAGGTCACGCTGGGCGACGGAAACCTGTCGGAGGACTGCTCCAACGTCTCGGATTCCAGCGGTAAGGGCGGGAACGGCGCAGTGGACGATGAGCGCTGCTGCTGCGGCGGCGGCGGCGGCGGCGGTGGTGGTGGTGGTGGTGGTGGTGGGGGTGGTTGTGGTGGTGGTGGTGGTTGTTGTTCTGGTTGTGGTGGTTGTGGTTGTGGTGGTGGTGGTTGTGGTGGTTGTGCTTGTGGTGGTTGTGCTTGTGGTGGTTGTCGTTGTGGTGGTTGTGCTTGTGGTGGTGGTTGTTGTTGTGGTTGTGGTCGTTGTTCTGGTTGTTGTGGTTGTGGTTGTGGTCGTTGTTCTGGTTGTTGTGGTTGTGGTCGTTGTTCTGGTTGTTGTGGTTGTGGGTGTGGTTGTGGTTGTGGTTGTGGTGGTCTGAGTGATAAACAGCTGACGGTGTGCTTACTTCCCCTCAGACAAGCGTCTGCGCAGACCCAGTAAGAGACTCCTGGAGGCCAGCGACGAGCGCGAACCAATAACGTCCCCAAAGAAGAAATCAAAGAGGAACGCTGAACCCTCCAGAATGGTAATATTAATAATTCATACATAAATATATTCGGCTCTTGCACAAAGCTCTGTGGAATAGAGCTCTCTTCGGTAATGAGTCTATAACGCAGGTCAAGTTTGTAGAAGTTATTCTGCGTTTCTTTCATGCGTATGTGTAGGTGCAACTTTACATACTGGCTTATAATATCAAACCATTTTTTTGTGTAAGCTTTACAAATGCAGGTATAGGTTATTATAGAGACTGCTTTATACATTGAGGTTTCTGTGGTATCAATATAATGTATAGATATACACATTAAGTATATACTACACGTGAACCTCCTAAGATGGTGCAATTTGATCCTCGAGATATTGCCCATTATCCCATGATTGAGATCTCAAACTCGGGACATTGTTTTTGCTCGTAACGACCGTCGCGCTAATAAAAAAAATAAACTGCTAATAAAAACAAAATAATCCCTGCAAAAAGTATGATCTTCTTTATTTTTGGAGTGGGGGCTATCCCCCACTATTCACAGAGCCCTCGGCGTATAATTGTTAAATAACTGGGGTTTCTGCGGTATCAATGTAATGTATCCACATAACATACTGTGTGTGTGTGTGTGTGTGTGTGTGTGTGTGTGTGTGTGTGTGTGTGTGTGTGTGTGTGTGTGTGTGTGTGTGTGTGTGTGTGTGTGTGTGTGTGTGTGTGTGTGTGTGTGTGTGTGTGTGTCCAGACCAGCGAAGCAGACAGCAGCCCGGAGACCCCCAGTCCGGCGGCAGACCCCCCCTGTCCCCGCACTCCGACCGTGACCTCATCCTCCAGCCCGGGCTCCGTCCCCCCCCACGCCAGGGGCCCCGGGGCCCGGGGCCGCCTGGAGGAGGACTGCGCCCCCCGACCGCCCTCCCCCTGCGCCTCCTCCTCCTCCTCCTCCTCCCCCTCCTCCCCCGAGACGGGCGAGGGCCCCCATCTACCTCCAGACCCCTGTGAGTGGCCCCCCCAGGCAGGACTCTCTTTCCCTCCGTTTTCCTTCGACGCGTTGGGAGAACGCAGCGAGCTGTAGGAACGCTGTGGTACATAATGAGGGCGCTGGCTCTCCACAAAAGAGAAGTGGAGCGCATCCAGCCTGCGCGCTGTATACTAGCATTCATTCGAGATAGCAGTTGTTAACCCTTTGTAGATTGAGCGGAAATACTTTTTGATGTAGTTAGTAATTCAATTTGGACGGTCGGCCCGAACGCACAAGACTTGCGCGTTTTCACCAAAGAATCGGTTCCGTGTGGACGGGGCCCGAGCCGCGCTAGAACCAGGGAGGGTGGGCTGAGGTGAGGGCCGATGCAGGAGGACACTTCCTCCCCCCTTACCCTCCCCCTTACCCTCCCCCACCCCCTCCCCAACGCCCTTACGCACTTATTATGTGTTGTACGTCCTGGCACTTAAAAATAGGTGTAGCATGGTGTAGCGTCTTATCCTGGCTATGATTTAATTTGGGGAATGGGTTCACCCAACAGTTGGTTCTATGAACATCCTTACTGCACCGACAGCGACATATTGTTTCTCTTTCTTCTGACAAATTTACTTATTGTAAGTTGCTTTGGATAAGCGTCTGATAAATGTAAATGTACTTTACATTACATCTCTAACTGTTGTTGTTTTGATGTTAAACCTGCGTTTCCTGGGGCAGCCCTAGAGCTCTTGAGAGGGGGAAGCCCTTTCTGCGTTCACGCTGAAATCATTGCTCATTCTCTGCCCGTCATCCAGAGTGTACTGCGATGATGAGCTGTGATAATACGCTTGTTACTGGAGCACGTACGAGTATTCCTCTGTCATTAAAGTGTATTTACTTCATAGCGTCAGCGTCCCAAGAGAGGAAAAGGCCAAGGAAACTCTCCCAGCGGATCCTGGAATGCACCATAGAAGAAGTGTCTCTCGCTCCCGCCAACAAGAAGGTACAAAGATGGCATGTTGACAAAACTGTAAGAATGTGTCATTTATTTTACGGTAACCCTGCAGTGTTACACGACTTAACCTTGTGTGTTTCTCTCCTTCAAGGAGGCCAAGAGACTCTGTGGGATTACCTCAGAGGAGAAGAAGACCGCCGCAGACACTCAGGTAGCAGAAACACACGACTGAAACCGCGTGGTTGAAGGGAAAGCATCACAATTTCCTCTGCTCTCACGCTAGCCCGTAGCTAGCTATGACGTCACCGGTATTTCTTTAGAGCTAAAAGGAAAAATCGAACCTAAATATAACTATATACAAAATCAGCGGCTGGGAACTTCCAAGAGACGAGTCGGTTCTTAATCCAGTCGAGACTCGTTCCACGGTGTCCGCCGTCTGCGACATTTGTTGGTGCATGTGCGAGCCGACCACAACCCCCCCACCGATTGCGGGGGTTCAGAAGGGGGTGTAGAAGTTTCAGTTTCAGTCGAATGAAGGTGTCAGAAGGTCCTCTGCTCTGCCCCCTGACGAGCGTCTCTCTCTCTCTGCAGGACGACCTCATGAAAAAAGAGCCGGTCGTCCAGAGCATCGCCAGCCCCCCCAGCCCCGCCGCCAGCCCTCCAGGACCCAGGGGCCCGCCGGGGGTCTTCCTCCCGGCCGAGCCTTCCCCCCCGACCGGGTCCAGGACGCCCAAGATGGAGGGGGAGGGCTGCGGCTCGGAGGCGGGGCCAACCCTGGCCAATGGGACGCTTGCTACCAAACCCCAGGTAGGCATGCTCTTACGGTCCAATGATGTCCGTAATGACCCATTCATCTCTATCGCTCTATCCGGGTCCACCTATATCGCTCCATCTCTATTACTATCTCTTATTTCTATATAGCAGCACTCCAAACCAGTTGCTTTGCTTATTTGATGAATTTGTATTTATTCAAATGATTCATGCTTGTTTTGGGTAATGTCTTCATTCAGTCAGTCGCTTTGGACAAAAGCGTCAAATCAACTATGCTAAATCAACAGTGTGTGATGGTTGAGAGCTCAGTCGACCTCCGAGCACCCCTCACCCTCTCCTGCTTCCTGCTCCCTTCAGGGGCTGAGTCCCGGGGTGAACCACAGCTTCCACTCCCACGCGGACGTGAAGGGACGAGCGGGCGCCACCACTCTGAAGGAGAACGTGTGCCAGGTGAGGCCTTGGCTCCATCGGCCTGAGAGACTCTGAACGCCCTTCGTTCAGAAGCACATCGACAAGTGACCGCCTTTCCTCTCTCGTGTGTGTGTGTGTGTGTGTGTGTGTGTGTGTGTGTGTGTGTGTGTGTGTGTGTGTGTGTAGATGTGTGAGCGGACCGGGGAGCTGGTTCTGTGTGAAGGCCAGTGCTACGGAGCCTTCCATCCGCAGTGCCTGGGCTTGGCCGTCGCTCCCAAGAGGAAGTTCATGTGTCGTGAATGCAGCTCAGGTGGGTGGACTCACATTGTTTAGGGGTTCAGCTCGTCTCCACGAGCAAGTTGATGAACGTATCCGGTTTCAGTTTCACGCTGGGCTGAGCCTGTGGTCAAAAGGTTCACTTCCTTAGTCTTAGGTTTCTTTTATCGTTATTCGTCAGTGCAGGGAGGGCATGTGTAAAAAGCTGCAGGATGAGATTCACTATATGTTATGTCCAGCATGGACGTATGAAAGCCAGGTCATGCTTGCCCCCTTCCCGCAAGGCTTTGGCAAATAGTCGTAGTTAAACACTCGATCTGTAAGTAGCATTGCAACCTCCTGGGAGTAGCAGTGTGTAAGATTACGTACCCTATTTAGAAAATATTGGTTTCTATTTTCAACGCCATTTTTCTCTGACATTCAAAGCTCTTATTAACTGACGCAAATCCGTAACAGGATTCTTGAAAAACAAATCTGTAAATAAATCCAAACGTGTTTCTGACTCCCTCTCAGGTGAGCACGCGTGCTACGTGTGCAAGAAGTCGGGCAGCGGCGTGAAGCGCTGCATGATTCCTATGTGTGGGAAGTTCTACCACACGGACTGCGTCATGGCCTCCTCCACCAGCCAGCCGCAGGGAAAAGGCTTCCGCTGCTCCCTGCACGTCTGCCTGGCCTGCCACATCGCCAACCCCCTCAGCCTCTCCAGCTCCAAAGGTAGGCCGCCGCCGCCGCCGCCGCCGCCGCCGCCGCCGCCGCCGGGTCAGGAGAACAACGCAGTCAGAAGAGAGCAGTTAGACAGAAAGTCATCCGATTAAAACGTCACCCACGAGTATATACACATGTTTATAATAAAGTATGTTTGACTAAAAGTAATTCCAGTGCTTCCAGGATAAAATTTGAAGTCTATGTTTTCGGTAACCATACAGTGTCAAACATGAAACATACTTATTTGTCGACATAATGACGATTATTATAAAAGCATTACTTAAGTTATTTTACTCCTTACACCTTGTTCACACTACCTCCGTCCGTCGACGGATGTCATTGACTTTTCATGGGGCGCTCGCGAAATGCATTGTGGATCCGTCCGTTCTGTCGCTCCGTGGCCTGAGTCAAAAAGTTGAGAAATTTTCAACTTTTCAGGCAGCGACGGATCCGTCGGCCAATCAGACTGCGTTATGCAAATATACGCAAGGACACTGTCCAATGAAATCGCCTTTGTAATACAACCCGGAAAAAAGCCCCCATCCGTCGACGGACACATGTGGTGTGAACAAGGTGTTAATCAACAGCATACTGATGCCGACAACACATTCACCTCGTTAAAAAAGGGTCAAAGTAATATCTTGATTCCGACTGGTGATATTGGTGCTCCAGTCTCTCCTCATGGCTGCCTGTCTCTCCTCCTCCTGGCTGACTGTCTCTCCTCCTGGCTGACTGTCTCTCCTCCTGGCTGACTGTCTCTCCTCCTGGCTGACTGTCTCTCCTCCTGGCTGACGGTCTCTCCTCCTGGCTGACGGTCTCTCCTCCTCCTGACTGACTCTCTCCTCCTCCTGACTGACTGTCTCTCCTCCTGACTGACTGTCTCTCCTCCTCCTGACTGACTGTCTCTCCTCCTGGCTGACTGTCTCTCCGCCTCCTGGCTGACTGTCTCTCCGCCTCCTGGCTGACTGTCTCTCCCCCTGGCTGACTGTCTCTCCTCCTGGCTGACTGTCTCTCCTCCTGGCTGACGGTCTCTCCTCCTGGCTGACGGTCTCTCCTCCTGGCTGACGGTCTCTCCTCCTGGCTGACGGTCTCTCCTCCTCCTGACTGACTGTCTCTCCTCCTGACTGACTGTCTCTCCGCCTCCTGACTGACTGTCTCTCCGCCTCCTGGCTGACGGTCTCTCCTCCTGGCTGACTGTCTCTCCTCCTGGCTGACGGTCTCTCCCCCTGTGGCTCCGCAGGTCGTCTGGCCCGCTGTGTGCGCTGTCCCGTGGCCTACCACGCCAACGACAACTGCATGCCCGCCGGCAGCCTGGTGCTGGCCAACAACAGCTTCCTCTGCCCCAACCACTTCACGCCACGCAAGGGCTACAAGAACCACGAGCACATCAACGTCAGCTGGTGCTTCGTCTGCTCTGAAGGTCAGCACGGGGCCGGTGGACAGGGGGGGAAGAGATGTACTCATATCAACTCTTCCACTCAGTGATGAATGTGTGACGGGTACTGGGGGCAGGATAGTGTAGTCTGTAGTTTAGTGTTGGACGACCCAGTCCCAAGGTTCCGGGTTCGAACCTCCGACTAGTCACTACCTGTATCCTGTGCCCTTGAGCTGGATGCACGTTCAACCCCTAACTAATTTATTTATGGCTCCTGGCAAAGGTTCAATAAAAAAATCAAAGTCCCTTCGGCTAAAAGCGTCTGCTGATGACTCGATAGCAGACGTGTGAATCTGGTTTCTCTTCAGGGGGAAGTCTCTTGTGCTGTGAATCCTGTCCAGCTGCGTTCCACCAGGAGTGTCTGAACATCCAGATGCCCCAGGGCAGTTGGTTCTGCAACGACTGCAAGGCCGGGAAGAAGCCGCGCATCAAGGACATCCTGTGGGTGAAATGGGCTCGCTACAGGTAAGGCCTCCGATCATCTCCCTGTATCCTAGTGACCGGAACAGTGTGGTCGGCTTGTTTTACTCATGTTGAATGAGGCGTTGCCACTTAAAGCAGAAGAATGTGTCCAGGTCATCGGAGGAATGCCGTTGGTCGTTCAGGATATTACTTTGGATCCTGCTTCACGGCTAATTTCCGGGCGAATGTCTTTGATTAATAAAGAACATCTTATCTTAATTGACGTCATAAACGGCACTAATCCACTCTCTGTGAGCCTGTTGGACTCTGAGGCTGAGCTCCATGTTAACCCCGCCAGTGTGTGAGGATGTTAACATCTCACATGTTGGTTGGTTCAAGCGTACTGTGTTGGACTTGGATGTGAAGCACGAATAAACACGTTCAGTTCTGATGGTGGCTGGGACTTTGGGCTTCGAAATTTGGCTAAGATTCAAGATTCAAGAATGTATTGTTAATGTGTAATTTGTTGAACAAAAAGTAGTGAAATGTGGATTGCGACTTCAACTCCCAACTGTGAAAAGTTATAATAATAGAAAAGTATGAAGATAGAAAAAAAAAAGAGGATTAAAGAAAATAAAAAGTTTATGAAGAGGGGGGAATTATGCATTCATTGTCCGTATGGCTTTGGGGGGAAAAACCTCTTCTTAGTCTACATTAGTTAACATGGTGGACCATTATTAGACTGTTTCTCGGGGTCTCTGATGGTTCCCCCCCCCCCGTGCGTTGATCAGGTGGTGGCCGGCCGAGGTCTGCCTGGCCAAAGACGTCCCGGAGAACACCCTGCGGATGAAGCACGAGGTGGGAGAGTTCCCTGTTCAGTTCTTCGGCTCCAAGGACTTCGTGTGGACCTACCAGGCGAGGGTCTTCCCCTACATGGAGGGCGACACGCACAACATCGAGAAGATGGGCAAGGGCGCTGACGCCATCTACAAGAAAGGTGCGCAGAGTTGTTTATGGGATGCTCGGGTTGTAAAGGATTATATGACTCGGGAGGTAGAGCGGGTTGGCTGGTAACCTGAAGGTTGCTGGTTCGATCCCCGACTCCTCCTAGCTGAGTGTCGAGGTGTCCTTGAGCAAGGCACCTAACCCTGACTGTTGGCTCCCGACGAGCTGTCTGTCGCCTTGTATGGCTGACTCCGCCGTCGGTGTGTGAATGTGTGCGTGAATGTTTGGCAGTATTGTAATGCGCTTTGAGAGGCCACTGGTTAGGAAAGCAGGTATAAATGAAGTCCATTTACATTTATTTTTTGGTCGAACATTAGGAGTGATTTTCTGTGTTAATTTCAGTGTCTAAGACTATGTTAGTGTAACTGGCAGTACCTGAGCGGAAAGAGCAGCGAGCCTGAAGGGTTTCTCCTGACCTGTGCCTGACTCCCCCTCAGCCCTGACGGTGGCCGCGGAGCGCTTCAGAGAGCTGACGGCGGAGAAGGAGATGAGACAGCTGCAGGAGGATCGGAAGAACGACAAGAAGCCCCCTCCCTACAGACACATCAAGGTACTGCGTCCAGAGCCCTTCCTGGCAACGCCCTCCCCTTGGAAGGCTCAACGATTTGAATCAGGCTGAACCTAATGAAGTTGTACAGAAAATCATTGAATGAATACCACTGTATAATCTCAACCACAAGTATATACATATGTATATAATACAGAAATATAATAGAATATGTATGTGACTAAATGTAATTCCAGTGTTTCCAGGATACAATTTAAGTCTGCGTTTTTGGTAACCATACATGTTTTTTACTATTTTATTATTTTTCCTTTTATTTCTTCTCCCCAGGTGAACCGACCGATCGGCAAGGTGCAGATCATCACGGCGGACCAATCGGAGATCCCGCGCTGCAACTGCAAGGTGTCGGACGAGAGCCCGTGTGGCGTGGACTCGGAGTGCATCAACCGCATGCTGATGTACGAGTGCAGCCCCCAGGTGTGTGTGGCCGGGGAACGCTGCCAGAACCAGGCCTACACCAAGCGGCAGTACTCCCCCGTGGAGATCTTCAGGACGCTGGCCCGGGGCTGGGGCCTCAGGGCCATCCTCGACATCAAGAAGGTACGAGCGAGTCACCGTGATGGGGAGTCACTTTCTTTTGCTTGGAATTGGGTGTAAACTTCCTACAAGATCCCAAGTCCCCGATGCTGGTAACCTTCTTGTTTTTTTTATTTTAATTTCATAACTTGGTTCCCCCCCTCTTTGTCATATGATGGGTAGGTTAAGTTAAGTTATCCTTTATTTATTCCTTTTTGGGGGAAATTCTTCTCTGCTTTTGACCCATCCGGGTAGCCAGTGAACACATACACACAGAGGTCCACACACACAGAGGTCCACGCACACGGGACACACACAGAGGTCCACACACACACACACACACACACACACACACACGGGACACACACAGGACCCCCCAACTGCCCGGGGAGCAGGTGGGGGTTTCAGGTGCCTTGCTCAAGGACACCTCATCCGTGGAGGCTCGGGATTCGAGGTAGCGGACTGAGCTGAGCCTCCGTGGAGGACGTCCCTGGTACTGAACGTGTTCTCCGTCGTCCTCCGTCCCCAGGGAGCCTTTGTGAACGAGTACGTCGGGGAGGTGATAGACGAAGAGGAGTGTCGCGCCAGGATCCGCCACGCGCAGGAGAACGACATCTGTAACTTCTACATGCTTACACTGGACAAGGTGAGCTCCTTTTTTATATTTGGATAAAATTTATCAGCAAGAGCTTATTCATCAGACTAAGCTATATCCGATTCAGTGAATGCATGTTTAATTCCGACTACTGTAGTACTAATTGATTAGTCTACTTGAATTTAAGTTTGAAATCGCCGTGTTTCGTTATTATTGCGATACGATCATACCTTCAGGGTATTTCCAGCAACGGACATTTTCTGGTAATTTACCAGCCAAAATAACTTTAAAACCTTACTTTTATTAAACCGTATTGTTAGCATGAGTTCTGATTCCCTTCCTGCCTCTAGCGTGAGTTTGTGTTCCCTGCTGAAACGCTCGGCAATTAAATAAGTATTAGTCAGTGTTCCTCATCATTTGCTCATGGCTGCGTGCTGGTGGCTCACTAAGGATTTCTTGTTGCTAGCTTGGTATGCATTAGAGTTGTTCCGATACCATTATTTATTTATTTTCATTCCCGATACCGATTACCAATTCTGAACTTTAGTATTGGCCGATACAGAGTATTAACGCTACAGCATCCAGCATTGTTTGTAGTCAATGAGCTGGTCACGTGATGGTGAAGTATCGGGGTAGTTTCCGATGCTGTTATCGCTATGGGAACAACTGTAGGATGCATAGTGGATCTGAATGCTTTCTCCCGATCCCCCGTAGGACCGGATCATCGACGCGGGGCCAAAGGGGAACCAGGCGCGCTTCATGAACCACTGCTGCCAGCCCAACTGTGAGACGCAGAAGTGGACGGTGAACGGGGACACCAGGGTGGGGCTGTTCGCCATCCAGGACATCCCCCAAGGTCCGCCCCACATCCGCCCCACGTCCGCCTCCTCGTTGTCTTGTTTTGTTGATGCTGGCAAAGTTGAAATGATGTTATTGATTGCAATGCACGATGAAAATGATGGTCTGTAAGAAGATGGTGTGGCACCTGTTCACTGTACGAACCGCCCCTGGAACAGGTGTGGAGCTGACCTTCAACTACAACCTGGAGTGTCTGGGCAACGGGAAGACGGTCTGCAAGTGTGGAGCCCCAAACTGCAGCGGGTTCCTGGGGGTCCGGCCAAAGGTACCGGCCGGTTACGTCACCGCAGTTAGTTAGTTCCACCCTACATCTAGGTAGACACACCCACTGGGGATGTCACTAGGGCACAGGGAAACCCCGATGTTCAAACCGCTTGTAATGGCTGATCACACTCGCATCTGGTGGCATGATATCACCCCTTTAGCGGCAGAACACTCACTGATGTTGCTCCTCTACGGACCGCATGAGTCACCTCGTTTTGTACCGGCATGCCCCGCCTGATCTCCTAAAACGTTCTATCCTTGTTCCGCAGAACCGGCCGTCGGCAGAGAAGCTCAAGCTGAGGGAGGGCAAGAAGAAGCTCCCCATGAAGAAGAAGAGCAAGCCGGAGCTGACCAAGGAGAGGGAGGATGAGTGCTTCAGCTGCGGGGACGCCGGTCAGATCGTGTCCTGCAAGAAGCCCGGCTGTCCCAAGGTGTACCACGCAGACTGCCTCAACCTGGCCAAGAGGCCGGCAGGTGAGTGACGCGTGTGGTCATACAGGTCGTCCATTTAAACGGTCTCATGGCCGGCTGAGGCTTCACAACTTCCAACCACCCTAGAATGGGAGGCTTGACGATGCTGAACAATCCTATCTCAACTAGACTAGCCTGTCTAGCCCCCCGAGTCATGGGTGCATTTTAATCCACGGTGTGTTTTTCATGTCATTAATTTATGAAAAGTAAATCATTTGTAAAAACATGAATTATTTTTGTACTTTTGTCTAAATTGCAAACCTTTACCAATCGGAAAGTGCTTTATTATTGATATACTATAAACTATTATTCTGTGCCACAGAATGAGAAATTCATTGATAACCTGCTGATATCATCGTGATATGATAATGTTTGTCATAAGCGTGTTGCGTGACGGTTGTGGTCCTGTTTGGTGTGTTGCGAGACGGTGGTGGTCCTGTTTGGTGTGTTGCGTGACGCTGGTGTCCTGTGTGCCGTGTTGCGTGACGCTGGTGTCCTGTGTGCCGTGTTGCGTGACGGTTGTGGTGGCGTGTTGCGTGGCGGTGGTGTCCTGTGTGCCGTGTTGCGTGACGCTGGTGTCCTGTGTCCCTCAGGGCGGTGGGAGTGTCCCTGGCACCAGTGCGACGAGTGCGGCAAAGAGGCGGCCTCGTTCTGCGAGATGTGCCCCAGCTCGTACTGCAAGGAGCACCGCGACGGCATGCTGTTCATCTCCAAGCTGGACGGCAAGCTGTCCTGCAGCGAGCACGACCCCTGTGGCCCGGACCCGCTGGAGCCCGGGGAGATCCGCGAGTACACCGCCCCGGTGGCCCCCGCCGCCATGGGCCCGTCTCCCTTCCCTAAAGCGGGGGCTCCTCCGGGGCCCGGGGCCACCGCCGACGCCAACGCCGCCGCTCCCCAGCCCGCCGTGGGGTCGGCCGCCGGATTGGCCGTCGCGGCCTCGGCCAAGCCGCTCCCCCCTCCCCGTCTCTACATCAACACCAAGACGGCCACCTCCAGCTTCCTGCCCACCGGCCGCGCCTACGGGTCGGATGGCTCCGAGGGGCCCGTCTCGTCCCCCGAGGGCTCGTCCAAGGGCCCGGGCGAGGTGGAGGAGGAGGAGGAGGAGGAGGAGGAGGAGGACGAGGACGAGGAGGAGGAGGAGGAGGACGGGGAGGTGGAGGACGGGGAAGTGGACGAGGAGGACGAGGAAGGGGGCGGTGGTGAGGAGGAGGAGGAGGAGGACGATGAGGAGGATGAGGAAGATGAGGAGGAGGATGATGATGATGACGCGATGGAGATTGTGGAGGACGAGGAGGACAATAATCCACAGTATGGTGGGAATGAGGTGGAGGAGGATGAGGATGAAGATGGGGAGGTATACAACTCATGGGATGATTATGTGGTGGGTGAGGAAGATGACGGTGAGGTGGAGGGCAGTGATATGGGCGACTTGGGGAGGGTTGAGGATGAGTGACAGCTGCCGAGCCCATCCGTCCATCCGTCCGTCCATCCATCCATCCATCCACCCACAGATCTCTTCCTTTGACTGAAGTTGACCAAGCATTCCTAAGAAATGACATCAGCCACGACGCGCCGTAGACATTTTATTTTGGAGGAGGGACAAGGATGGGGGTAGGGACGATGGCTGAGAGACTTTATCCACTTGGTACTGAAGTTGAATGCAACACTGCCTTCATGTGGGGGTGCTGCGCAGCCTTCCGGCCCCCTCGGGGCGGAGACTCCGGGGGGTGTACTGGTGCTATAGCCCGCGGACTCGCCCCATCGGCCCGTTTATACTAACTGTTGATATGCTTATTTCTGTCTGGTGCTGTCATGTTGTTTGTTTTTTTTTCTCAAAAAGTTGTTTACATTTTTTTGTTGCCTTTTTTTTTTATGTTCGGAGTACAAAAAAAATTATGAGAAAACCTCAACTTGTCACTTACTGTCATCACATGGCCATCCTATCATGTAGTTTTTGACTTGTCTTTTTGAGTACAAGCGTTGTCAGAATCATGTTTTTCATCGTTTAATGTTAAACTGAGAGGTAACAACTGCTTGGTTCATACAAGGATGGGTGAGAATAAACCATTTAAATACAAATTTAATGTAAAATGTTGTTTTTCCAGGAGGAGTCAACAAACCAGTACGTTTCGAACAGCTCATGCAGGCCAGTGATTGCTGCAGGACACAGTGCTTAACGATGACACTATAGCTAACGATGCAGACATTGTCGTGTTGCTATGGGAACGATTTCAGAGGGAACGGTTTTTGAAACAGGAACCTCGATCTCTGTTCAACACTAATTACCGGGCGTTTGGTTCGGAGCACTGTTGAAATACAATTCTTACAGATTCAGAAATCAGCAGTTCCATCATAAGCAGTCTCTTCATAAGCAAGTGTTGTTGTTTTTTAAATAACCCAAATTTCCCTGGATCCGATTTATCTCACATGGCGGTCAGTTTTCTATATCTACTTTACAGATAGCCTTGTACTTAAATTCAACAATTTGAACGATTTGAAATCTGTGATATGGTGCTGGAATCCCTTTGCCACATAATCCAAGAAACTGCAGCCAAATATAGATTGGCCAAAGCAAGCACTGGGCGACGGGATAGCGAAGAGTGGATTATTGTACTTCTGTCCAGGCAGCTGCTCCATCACGTTGTTGACTTGTGTTTTCCAAGCTGAGCGTCTTTCAGATATTTTGTCGTGCTTTAAGTTGTATTTGGTCATGTCTGCTTTGGTTTTGTTCTCAATCCATTTGAGTATAAAGTATTATTTATTTCTGATGGGAAAGTCATGGTTAGTTTACCTTTTTTCTTTTTTTTTTGGCTGTGGTGGCCATGTAGATGATAATCTGTGTTTTTCGGTTATCTACTCGGACACAAACTTTTGTCTCCAACAAAAACGGTTTTAGAAAGGCATTAATTATGGTCAAGGGATTTCAAACCAATGTCAAAGCAGTGGAAATGGGATTTGAATGTCATTGTAAAAAAAAAAAAAAGATCAAACCTATAAAGTAATTGAGTGTTGGGTAAAATCAAAAGAATGTACTGCATTTGCAGGTTTTTGGGGGAAATCTTTCCATGAAGCACTTCTAGTTTACACTGCATATTTATCAGTTGGTCACCACACTTAATAGACATGCAGGTAATGTAGGCCTACCATTTTGTTACTGAGTTTTGTACTTCTCAATAGTCTTTTACATTGTCATGTATAATATTTGTAAGCACAATACCAACTGAGTTTCATCCATTGTTGACTCCTTTCCTCATTGGGTAAATCTTGCAAAGAAATGTTTTAATCAAACTGTACTGTGCTCAAGAATAATCTATGTGTTAGTAAAGTTTTACGACAGTAGCATTTTAATCAAATTCTATGTTACCCCTTTCTGGCTTATTTAATTAACCCAATCCAATGAACAATACATAATTCAGATAGCATATACACCATCAATATCAGATCTAGAAGATTAAAATGGCCAACAGCAGTTCCTCCGAGTAGGGTCCAGCTGCAACCCCGGAGAACAACACCTTGGCGTGACAACAACCCATGCGCGACGGAAGTACTCTGGTGTGACGGAAGTGATTTCTTTTTTAAACCTTTTTTTACACACCGCTATCAGACACCAAAGATCTACCATGGAAGTGAGACTGTCAATATGCTTAAAATATTGAGTAATATTCATGTTAAAGCCGTGCCGTGGTTTATTTACTTTTCGCCAAATTTGAATATAATAATACCGTGCACTTTTTCAAAAATTCGCTGCACTTCGTTCATGGAAGTAAGTGAGAGTTAACATGAATATTACTCAATATATTGAGCATATTGACAGTCTCACAAATAAATCACTTCCGTCACACCAGAGTACTTCCGTCGCGCGTGGGTGGTTGTCACCTGGTTGTCACCTATGGTTGTCACGCCAGGGTGTTGTTTGTTCTCCGAGGCTGCAGCTGGATATGGGAGTCTCCGGCCTGTTCAGCAGAGTGCGCAATTACCACCAGGTGTCCAGTAGGGGGCGCCCTCACAACCACGAATTTGCGTTCCCACGAAGAAGTTCTCTGGTGACGAAATACAAAACGTAAAATGGCGACGACTGCTCCGTCTGCGTAATCAAAACATCAGCTAGCATCAGAAATTAAATAACCCCCTTCAACTAACCCAAACCAGTGTTTTTTGGAATCCCGAAAAGGTAAACTATAATTGTATACAGATTGTGCAATCATTAAAAGCGGGTTATCTTAATTGAAGAACATAAAGCCATCAAAAGCATGCAAGAAGTCGCCATCGTGTTAGCACCACCAGTTAGCCAATGCACGTCTTGCACGACTAAATGTCCAATATACAAAAAAGAATCGTGATACGTTTTGCTTTTATAGGATGATTAAACTCTAAAGGATATACTGTAACGATAACGGCCACATTCTGTTTTTAAAACCAACCCAGACCCGCAGTCATGACGGAAGAAGGGCCCTCGCAGGCCGGGCAGGACGCGATGTTGGGTCTGGACGAACCCAAGAAGATGACCCGCGAGGACTGGAGGAAGAAGAAGGAGCTGGAGGAGCAGAGGAAGCTGGGAAACGCCCCGGCCGAGGTGGACGAGGAGGGAAAGTAAGCAGGTCGACGTGGGCAAGTAGGGGTGCCAATGCCTTCCATGGTGTGCCGCATTCATGAGAATATAAGTGTGGACATTGAGGTAAGAATGGGGGGGTCACACATTGTGACCCCCCCATTCTTACCTCCATGTCCATGTAGATAGATAGATAGATAGATAGATAGTAGGAATGGGCACGAGTAGTAAATTCCAAACTCGAGTGATCGAATGAATTCCTTGAGGATCAATCGAGTACTCGTTTAAAACTAATCTATTTTTAGAATGCAACGCATCTGCAGCAGGAATTGGCCTAATGATGAACGGCAATATTACCAACCAAACATGTAATGCTTATTCTCAATCAAAACAGTCAAGAGTTATCAGAGTATTCATTATTTATTTTGGCAAACGGTCAAAACACATTTTCCTTGTAAAAAGGCAAATGCCTTCCATGGTGAGCCCCATTCATGAGAATATAAGCCTGATCTGATTGTATTTAATGGCGATAAACTCACCATTAGATGAATATGGACATGGATGTCGTTTGACCGGGTGAGGGCTATTAGCTTCCCTAGTCGTTACTGTTGTGTTGACCCGACCGGTTCTCCCTTCCAGAGACATCAACCCTCACATCCCCCAGTACATTTCGTCGGTGCCGTGGTACATCGACCCGTCCAAGAGACCCACGCTTAAGCATCAGAGGCCCCAGGAAGAGGAAGAAGATTATGTTTCCTCCATCGGACAGTGGTACAAGCGGGGGGTGGACGAGGTCAGTTGTCATGAGATGGTGACCAGATCACAATGGAGCAGATATTGTGTATGGAAAGGTCCTGTTTATAAACTAAGAGCTTCATGTTTAATTCTGTCACCAGAAACCAATTTCCACAAAGTTCCGCAAGGGTTCGTGTGAAAACTGCGGTGCGGTGACACACAAGAAGAAGGACTGCTTGGAGGTAAACATCTGCGTTCTCAACAAAAGCATCTAGATTAGAAACCTGACCTCCTGTCAACATACAGGGGAGCTTCGATGTGTTCATAGTGGCACATATGAAACAAGAATGAGGGCTTCATTTGTGCTTCATTTTTACCTACCAGCGGCCCAGAAAAGTGGGAGCCAAGTTCACGGGTTCGGGTATGGCTCCGGATGAGCACTCTCAGCTGAACCTGGCCCTGGACTACGATGGGAAGAGGGATCGCTGGAACGGGTACGACCCCGAGGACCACCATCGCATCGTAGAGGAGTACTCCAAAGTGGACCAGGTGAGCTTCACCTGCAGCCTCGGGCCCTATCCCACCGTTCAACCTGTCGAGCAACACACCATCCCCGACGAGGAATCGTCTGCAAGATTAGAAATATTCGGGGAAAATGTAGACAGAAACTTTACTAATGTCCTGATCTTTACATAGAGCTTAAATTGATCATCTGTAATCTTCCTCCTTGATGCTTCTCCCAGGCCAAGAGAACCTTGAAGGCCCAGAAGCTTCAGGATGAGCTGGCTTCAGGAAAACTGGATCAGGTAAGTCTGGACTCAAACCAGCGGTCAACCAAAAACACTATTGGAAACGTATCAGCATGAAGGGCGTAACCAGTTTAAGCTCCCTTAAGCCAAATTTAATTCAGGCAAATCTTAGCCATCATATATAATGTATAAGGCTGGGTACAAATATCGATTCATCAATGCACTGCAATTTATTTGTTCTCGATTCAATTTCGACAGAGAATTTTTTTGAAATCGATTTATTTCCATTAAAAAAAGAAAGAAAGAAAAAAAAGCATAGTCAGTCATTGTAATCTAGAAGCGAGTATGTCTAAATGTATATGCCTTTTTACATTTGTCCATGTTATGATTATTACTTTTATGCTGCAGGTTTAGCTTAGGAACAATACTATACAACGGTGTATTCCCTTTTTGCTAGTTAAAGCACAATGAAGTTGTTAATTCATTTTGAAATGGTTAATTCCAAATAATATTCAGGTATTTTTGTCATCTGCACGACGTGCACGTATTATTGAATCGATATCGAAGCAAATGGATCAATATCGAATCGATAAAATCGAATCAAGTCCTAAAGAATCGAATTGAATTGAATTGAATTGTGAGGTACCTGGCAATACCAAGCCCTAATAATGTATTTGTTTTCAAGTGGAACCTGGGTCCAATAACCCTTGCTTGTCTGACCACTGATCCTTCGAGGACCTTTCTAGCTGAATGTCGTCTTCCAGGTTAAGTGGAGTCGCTCCCTCGTTACATTCTGGTCTCTCCCGCACAGGAGCGGGAACACGACAGCGAGGATGAGGATGAGGACAAATACGCAGACGATATCGACATGCCTGGGCAGAACTTCGACTCCAAGAGGCGTATCACCGTGAGGAATCTGCGTATCCGAGAAGACATCGCCAAGGTAAGAGTGTATTTCAGTCTATCCAGTGGGGTTCATCTCTGGTCTCGTCTCTCAAGGGGCCAGTGAGAAGGTGAAGCCTTCCCTTTTCACTGTCTCTCATAACAAATAAACTATTGTTATTATATATATATTATATTATTATGATTTTTGGAATTGTGCTTCCGCCACAGTAGGGGGCAGTATGGCATTGAATCTCAGGACAGAGGGCACAGGGGTGTACACAGCAGATTTTTATGTTTTTGTTTATTTATCTTTGAACTGTTTTTGGAGTAAATAAAACTTCACTCTTTTTTGCCAATTGGAATTGCCCCTCGTTTTTATCCACGTTTTTCGTCTGCCCCTCACAGGGCCTTCACCTAATCCACTCCTTAATCTGTAGCCAATAATATATGGACTTCCCTTACAGGTGTCAGTGATGTAAATTGTGCTCTATTGAATTCTCTCTAGTACTTGAGGAATCTGGATCCCAACTCGGCCTACTACGACCCCAAGACTCGAGCTATGAGGGAGAATCCGTACTACAACACCGGCATGAACCCAGACGAGTGAGTCACCGACTGCCTGACTGACTGACTGACTGACTGCCTGACTGACTGTCCATCAGGTCTCTTCTGCTCGGTGTGGTATTGTCTGTCGACCGTACCTCCAATGCTTTCCTCTTTGATTTCCCGCAGGGTGGGATTCGCCGGCGACAACTTTGTGCGCTACTCCGGGGACACCATAACCATGGCCCAGACTCAGTGTAAGTTACCAAACACCTAAGTCTCTAACCAGTAGTAACTAGTTAACCCCAGCCCTGCAGTGTGTGCGTGGTACCCCTGGTTAACGGCCTGGCCGTGCGCTGTGTTCCAGTGTTCGCCTGGGAGGCCTATGAGAAGGGGTCGGAGGTGCACCTGCAGGCAGACCCCACCAAGCTGGAGCTGCTGCACCAGTCCTTCAAAGTCAAGAAGGAGGACTTCAAGGAGAAGCAGAAGGACACCATCCTGGAGAGGGTGGGGCAGCTTCTCTTTCTTCTCCCCCTCCCCGTTGACTCTTTGACGACGCGCCTTATTCTTACACCTTCTAACAGCTTTGTGGCTTTTAAGCTCCATGCTTAAAGAGGCAATATGCAAGATTCTGGATATCAAGCTAGCTCCAGCCCACATTAAAGGTTGTGGGCTAACGGATCACATTCATTTTTCCTCATGATCCGCTAGCTGCCCGCCCCATCAGCAGGTCCCATCTCTGTAGGCAGGTGTTGTGGGGTTTTGCGCTGCAATATGCAAGATTCGCGATATCAAGCTAGCTCCAGTCCACATTAAGAACTATTTGTTCATCTGACCACCGCCCGACTTAAAAACATATTCGTTACCGCAATCAAGCCTTAAAGTTAGCCCCGTAATGCTAGCCCTGTCTACATGCCCAGAATGTGTTCTGGAGCACACAACAGTTCCCCCGTGCTCACCTGGGCGTGTGTGTGACAGTACGGCGGCGAGGAGCACCTGGACGCCCCCCCCCGGGAGCTGCTGCTGGCCCAGACGGAGGACTACGTGGAGTACTCCCGCCACGGCGCGGTCATCAAGGGCCTGGACAAGGCCATCGCCCGCTCCAAATACGAGGAGGACGTGACCATCAACAACCACGCCGTAAGCACTGCGCCACAGACCCAGCGGCAGGGCACGCATCATGTTCACAACATGTTCTGATCTGCTTTTATTGAACTGTTTCTCCGCCCCAGTTCATCTGGGGGTCCTACTGGAGGGACGGCTACTGGGGGTTCAAATGCTGCCACTCCATGGTCAAGCAGAGTTACTGCACGGGGGCCGCAGGCATCCACACAGCCGTAAGTGGATTCACTCTTTACCGTCTGGTTCATGTATGTGTATATATATCACCGTAGTCCCTCAGAACCAATGAGGGACTAGTTTATTGAGAATAATTTAGTACAAAACAAATGATAAATTAGAACAACTTTTCTGTGCTTCCGGCTTAATAAGTACTACACCACTGTTCCTAATTAATGTATGTCGTTTAGTTTGGAGTCAGATACGGTCAGAAGCAACACCGTTTTTGGACCGTGCATTGGACATCGTCATTTAGTGTCTAGTATACTCTTCAGCAGAAAGTTATCTGCCACATTTCCCCTGCTACTAATACTGTTTAAGACCTGCACCGACCAGTGGCACAGGGCGAAGGGGGAAGGAAAGGAGGGCCACTCCTACCTTTGGTGGCATCATCACGATGTAACCGTGTGTTTGTCCCGCTGCAGAGCACATCGGCCTGCGTTCCGTTTGACGACGGTCTACAGGAGGATGAAGAGGAGGAACAGCCCAAGACCCTTCTGGAGGTAAGGGCCCTCAGAGCTGAGCTGGGGGGATTCCACAGGTCCCCTCCCCGGGGCTTCACACAGCCCTGCAGCCCCGGATCACAACCATGTTTATTCTCCAACCCGATAGGACGCCCGGTTCACTTCACATCAGCATCACTCAGACCACAGCGCTCATTGTTAAGAAAATATCTGTGTTTAGAATATCAGCTGATATACCCATCATCTTTTATTTCCTAATATCGCTCTGGGCCCCTAAAGTCCAGCATCGGTCTGGCCCTAGTTTGTCTTTATGCTGTCTGTCATTGAACCGATGGCTTTATAGCTGGTAGTCAGGGTGCTGTCCATTTAACCATTTATTGGAGACATAACTTCGTACTTTTAGAACTTTTAATTAAATAGCTTTCAATTGGAAAACGTGATGTAATATCGTTCTCCCAAGGACGACCTGTTTCAAGCCAAAGTGACTTCTTTTCGCAGATGCACCAGGAGAAGATGAAGGAGAAGAAGAAGAAAAAGAAGAACAAGAAGAACAAGAAGCACGGCTCTGACAGCGAATCAGACGATGAGGCGAAGAAGAAAGAGAAGCTGATTAAGGTAGTGTGTGTGTGTGTGTGTGTGGATGATGTGGTGTGTGTGTGTGTGTGTGTGTGTGGATGGTGTGTGTGTGTGGGTGATGTGGTGTGTGTGTGTGTGGGTGATGTGGTGTGTGTGTGTGGATGGGGGTGTGGTGTGTGTGGGTGTCTGGATGATGTGGTGTGTGTGGTTGTGTGGATGACGTGGTGTGTGTGGGTGTCTGGATGTGTGGGTGGATGGGGGTGTGGTTGTGGGCGCGCAGTGGTGTGTGTGTGTCAGGGTTGCATGATTATGGCAAAAATTATAATTGCGATTATTTTGCCTGATATTTCTATTCATCATTTTGATAAACATATCAATTAGACATTCTTTTGCAACAAATGTATCTATAAAAAAACAATGATTAAGCAATATAAGTTTGCAATTCGGTTTCAACAGGCTTATAAATCTGATTTATTCATGTTTTCATCATTTATCTTTTAAATGACGGGCCATAACCCTATATGGAAGAAGAAGATGATGTTGATGAGGATGATCACCTATCTGAGTGCATCAACCACTTGGCCCTCGTCCTGTCCCCTCCTAACCTCCTCCTTGGCCCTCCACTTGTCCCCTCTCCTAACCTCCACGTCTCATAGGCCCTGTCCCCTCTCCTAACCTCCTCCTTGGCCCTCCACTTGTCCCCTCTCCTAACCTCCACGTCTCATAGGCCCTGTCCCCTCTCCTAACCTCCTCCTTGGCCCTCCCCTTGTCCCCTCTCCTAACCTCCTCGTCTCCTAGGCCCTCGCCCTGTCCCCTCTCCTAACCTGCTACTTGTCTCCTAGGCCCTCGCCCTGTCCCCTCTCCTAACCTCCACCCTTGTCTCCTAGGCCCTGTCCCCTCTCCTAACCTGCTCCTTGTCTCCTAGGCCCTCGCCCTGTCCCCTCTCCTGACCTCCTCCTTGTCTCCTAGGCCATCCCCCTCTCCCCTCTCCTGACCACCTCCTTGTCTCCTTGTCTCCTTGGCCCTCCCCTTGTCTTCTCTCCTAACCTCCTCCTTGTCTCCTAGGCCCTCGCCCTGTCCCCTCTCCTAACCTCCTCCTTGGCCCTCCCCTTGTCCCCTCTCCTAACCTCCTCGTCTCCTAGGCCCTCGCCCTGTCCCCTCTCCTAACCTGCTCCTTGTCTCCTTGGCCCTCCCCTTGTCCCCTCTCCTAACCTGCTCCTTGTCTCCTTGTCTCCTAGGCCCTGGATGCGGAGTGCCAGCGGCTGAAGCGCGTGGACGAGATCATGCTGCTGGACGAGAGGAAGCGGCCGTACAGCAGCCTGCACGAGGTCAAGCAGCCAACCGAGGAGGAGATGGAGGCCTTCCGCATGAAGCGGGGCCGCGAGGACGACCCCATGTTCGCCTTCCTGCACCCCCCCTCCTGAGCCTCCTCCGCAGGGCCTCAGGGTACCGGGCCCCCGGGGGGAGGTCCCCCGGTCTGTAGGGTCCGTCGACGGGGCAGCAGCCGCCTAACTCACAGGACCCACCGCAAACTCAAACCACACAGTGTAGGGGCTTCTTAAAATGATGTTTGTTTATGCTTTTATGGCCGAATGAGGATGGTTGTTGTTGTAGGGCTTTTTTGTTTAGGAGTCATTATTCCACGGTAAATGGGGAATTACCATTTGTGCGCTTTGTAAATATCAACTACATATTCATTAAAGGCCATCATTCAAATTTTGTGATACTGAAATAAATTTGTTTGTAAAATTAACCGTTTACTCATTTTTGTTGTGCTTTCGAAACAATGGTCAGCTGTATGGAGCAACTCTAAAACGTATGCAATTTTTAAGAAGGGTATTTGCCAGGCAGTCATGTAAGAATAGCGACACCGCGTGGGCAGATGATACATGAACTCCGCACTGCAATAGATCATCTCCCATCAAATCTAAACCAGGAAGTTTGAGGTTATTAGAAACAGACACCACCAATGTCTATTTTGAAGGATTTGACTAGTCATTTTTCCATTGGCTCAGATTTAACGTATTAATCTTTCTTTTTATACCTTCAGAGCAGACCAAAGCACCAGAAGTAAAACCAATACTTCCAACCTTAAATGGATGTGGAGTAAAGTGGATACCAAAGCTCGTGGTACATTCCATTCTGTATATATGTCCATTGTTTCTTCTATCTACAACATATTTAAAAGGCTCAGTATATCAGCAGGCCATGCTTTGATGCAAGGACTTAACACATGCATTATGTTCCCCTAATACTGTTGTTTCCCCCTTCTGCTGCCTGCTGCCAGCTACAGCTAATACACATCTGTTAATAGTCAAAAAATAGTCAAAGCAGTTTCGCCCCATCAAAATGAATAGCTTCTCGCTATCTTGTGACTCACTTCGAGCTTAATCTAACCTCTGATATGGATTATAATGACTAATACTTGCTCAAACAATGACGCACAGTTTAGGGCTTCGTTCCATGTAACAATTTTCAGTGGGCCACTTTGATAGCTATCGGAAGAAGCATATGACATCACTGTCAAAGTATTTTACTGGCAGTGTTTTCAGCAGGGCGGATGTTAGGGTTTGCGTGATTCACTGTTGGTGAGTCTCTTTAATGCTCTATCACACCAGTGTTATCTATCCCCAATACTGGAAAATATCATGTCCGAAACTTGGCAGACGACTACAGAGTAGCGTTGCAGAATGTCCACAGCCTACAGTTCTCCAACTGGTGAGTTGATATGCATCATAGCCTCTATGTTCTCGTACGGCCACTACGCCCTCAACCCGTTCTTCCATTGCTCAGATTGTTATGCGGCATCAGGGGATTGCATGGAATGAATCATAACATTTTCTGTGAATATACTGCATACAAGCTAAAAGCCTATGCTTTGCTCGGGTGTTGCAAGTCTTCCCACTTTTGTACCGTATGCTTTATGCACATTATTGGGCATACATATTGACCCATCTTTAATACCGGCCAGCCATAGTCCAATCTCAGAGGTCCATGGTCGTGCTCTTCCTTCCTCAGGGAGAGTGACGCTCCAGACATGCATGCTGCTGTGTTTGGTCTCCGTGGCATCCTGCCAGTCGCCGTTGCACACGCACAGGAGAGGACGGAACCTCACCATCCATTCCTCCCAGCTGGTGTGCAGTCTCCCGGGCCCCCAGGGGCCTGCGGGACAACCCGGAGCCTCTGGATCTCCAGGGGCTATGGGCGCACAGGGGCCCCCAGGGAGAGATGGCCTGGATGGGAAGGATGGAGAGAAGGGCGACCGGGGCGACGCAGGTGAGGCCTCCGTCCATCTCGCGGTCTAACGTGTCGTGGTTACTGCAGCGATGTGCATGACTCCATTAGGAACCGTAACGCTGATCGCTCTCCTCAGCTGAGCCCGGGAGGCCAGGGAACCCCGGGAAGCCGGGGCCGAAGGGCAAGGCAGGTGTGATCGGCAAGGCCGGGCCCCGGGGGTTCAACGGGCTGCGGGGCACCCCAGGGGTGACGGGCAAGCCCGGGAGGAAGGGCCCGCCGGGCGACGCGGGCGTGGACGGGGCCCCCGGTGGCTGCAGCTGCGGGGACAACAGGGCGCGCTCGGCCTTCTCCGTGGCGATGACCAAGAGCTACCCCCAGGAGCGGCTGCCGATCCGCTTCGGCCGCATCCTGCTCAACGAGGGCGACCACTACAACGCCACCAGCGGGAAGTTCGTCTGCGCCTTCCCCGGGGTGTACTACTTCACCTACGACATCACCCTGGCCAACAGGCACCTGGCCATCGGACTGGTCCACAACGGGAACTACAAGATCAAGACGTTCGACGCCAACACGGGGAACAACGACGTGGCGTCGGGCTCCACCGTGCTGCAGCTGCGGCGCGGCGACCAGGTGTGGCTGCAGATCTTCTACTCCGGGCAGAATGGCCTGTTCTTCGACCCGTACTGGACGGACAGCACCTTCACCGGCTTCCTCATCTATGCCGATCGGCAAAAGCAACTGCCGAAAGCAACTAATGATGAAGATTTGAATTAGGCTTATTTGTTGTGTTTTTCTATTGCTTCACAGTATTTACCTGGTTGATTTCCATAGGTTGACCACTTGGTTGCATTCAAAATGTTTAGGTGTAGGTGTGTTACCATAACTGCATAAACTGAAAGACATGGGACGAGGTCAAATATAATCGGACACCAGATGGCGCTCTGCTCTTGGGACCTGGAGGGATCGAAGAACGGAAAAACGTACTAATTAAAACTAAAAACGATTAAAATCCAAAATGGATAGACATACAGACAGACAGCGTATCATAAAGACGGACGGACAGAAAAATCAGACAGATGAATAGATAACATTCCTTAATTGAATAAAATATAATTGAATAAAACAAGATTAGCCTATTCAGAACTTTGTACTCTAAAAAGTCCCATAAACTAGCGTGTTTATTACAAATAAATTATTTATTTACTTTTGGACATGGTTTTTCTCGCGGACGTCGTAACCGGACTCTCCAGTATCTTTCCCCGGTGTTTGTAGTCCGGATATTGTAGTTCTGTGTTTGACTACAACTCCCATGACCACCACCGTTCTCCACGTCGAGCGCACGAGCCTCCCTCGCGGCAGCAGCTGGCGGTACTTTGTTAGCGCGGCGCCGAGGCGGCGGACGGGAAGATCGCTGGGAAAAGTGTCAACACTTTAGGAAAACACCGGAGCAAAGCGCCCGTTAGTCGGTACGGAGGTGGCGTTGTTCTGACCGCCTGACGGAGGATTCGACCCACGTTTTAACCGACCTTCGGGGGAGATTACCAAGTTCCCCGGAGAGGAATCCCCCGTCCGGGATGCGGGACTGAGACAAAGGGTCTGGGGCTTCCCGTCGGGCTGGTGAGTGGCACGCCGCGATGGCGACTAAAAGTTTACCAGGCTGATTGTTGATGGGAGAAAACCAGTGTGGATTAACCTAGTACGATGAGCTGTTTTCTGCTGTTTTTTTTTACCCCCGGGAAGCTTATTATGAGCAGTGTTTTTACCAGTATGGCAAGTTGTGTGGCATGGCTTATAGCGTCTTAGAGGTCGAGTGGATGAGACGCGTGTGGTAAATATAGTATAGTGGGTTCGTCCTTTACCAGTATAAGGTGGACCAGTATAGAAGGTGTACTGGTCCTTCACGCTGGCCACCCAGGGATACGACATCAGCGGGCTGCTGAGGTCCTCCCTGCCCGTGGAAGTGGTCAGAGGAGGGGTATGGAAATGTAAACTTTCTGATCAAATGCTAAGAATCCTAAGACTTCTAAATGATTTGAATCCTAAGACTTCTAAATTATTTGTGGTGAAATCCTCTGCTTCTACTTTGATTAAAAAAACAACAACATGCACTTATGTTGTATCCTCCACTTGGACAAAATACATCTTGGATTGGAGTGTTGCTCAACTCTTGACAACAATGTGTGTTTTTCCATCATGGTAATCCATTGGTATGGACACGTTTTTGGGTTGTACTTTTTAAACCACCTTTCCACTGGGATTGAAGCCCATTGTATGGGTGGACGGTCAGCTGCTGGGGTATTTACACACGTGTACCGTTGTATTTCAGCAGGAATAACTTCATCCTTTGGGCTTTCTCTGGATGGGAGAGATGGAAAGGGAGTTGCAATGGTGGAAGGGACAGCTCGCAGCCGATATCCATCAATCCCTCCGCATCAAGGTGAGTCTTAACGCTCTCAGTCCAAACAGTTTTCTAACGGAAATGCTATGAACGGCCCAGCCTGTGTTTATTTATGTGATGTCATGATAAGAAACCGTTTTGTTCGAAGTGTAAACAAGCCCCTTGTGTAGGGTTACATGAGAACTCGGAAATGTAGTACATCACACATGTAATGGTGAATTATTGTGCTTCAAAGGGAAGCAACCGCAATTATTACCAAAACACACTCCCACCAACACACCAAACATAATGTTTTAAGCTACCATAGGTTCACCACAGCTTTTTACAAACGATTCAGCCTTTTATCTTTCGGTGCTTTCTGCACATCCCAACCATTTTCCATTAAATTTCAAACTGCTTGGTACATTTATTTAACGGCTACAGCATAAAGCTTGGGGCATAATTCTCTCCACATCATCCAAGACCCATTCATTTAATCTAACCACTGGTATGTTCTTGAAGGGCCACTGCTTGTTTCTGCACACTGGTTCAGGTTGGGTTAATAGACATCGTGACCAGGCTAACGTTGTCTGACTCAGTGAGCGTGTGTACTTTACCTTTACAGGCCGTATGTAATACAGTCCCTTTTGTTTGTAGAGCCCTATAGCCTCAGATGCTAATTATATGCTAATTATTAGACAAGGTACCGCTGAAGCACACTTACCACCAGGTTACATGACGGGATAATAAACATAGCGGGCTGTTGAAAGAGGGCAACGCCGCTGTCAGATCTTCACACAATGTTCAACATCTCTGTGGTGGCTTCTCCGCCGCCACCCACACGCCATCCGGCCATACTGACGCTGGCTGCCGTGGCGATGAAGCCCTGATGGGGAGATAGCAGCGGCGTGCGGCATGTGGCAAATTATCAGACATGCAAATCAGGCCGCAGAGGCAGCTGTGGAATTCTTAATTACAGAGGCGCGTCTCCACAAAGGCACCTCGCTACCCCCCCCCCACCCCCCCCCGGCCCTCCTTTAACCCCCAGACAGATGGGGGTGATGGGTCTCTGGGGTGGAGGGTGGAGAGAGCACTGCGGAGGCACAGCAGGAAGGGTTCTCCTTTTGGAGGAGTTGGTCGGGGAGGGGGGGGGGGGTGTTTATCTGGATTCCATTGAAGTGCCGGTCTGACGATCACAATGGTCTCAGAGCGATCGCTTTACCCTCCCGTTTGAACGTGCTCGTCGACAGAACATTTTCTCAGTGGGTAGCGGGTTAATGGTATACTATTGATTAATCAGCCGATGTTGGATTCTATGTTTAGCGCGAGATTAATCACACGCTAGAATTAGTGTGATTACAAGGTTCCCAAATTGCAGATGATTGTATTTGATATGATAGATGGGACGGCTGCTTGGTTGGTTAAGTGTTATGACTTGATTATGAATTCAAGTGAATAGTAATGACCCAACCTGCTAGGTTCATTTGAATATGCTGTATTTGTTAGCTTGGTTATCACTCGTTGGTCCAACGGTGGAGATTTACATGAACAAACATTCATTTGTTTACAGAACCAACCCGCCTAAGAGCAGGGGCGTTCCTGTAGCACGGTCTATCAATCGTGCTGATATTCGGAGGGGGGGGGGACACCTTGTATGTTGACCCCTGAATGGTTATCCGAAAGAGATCAGCGATCCCCAATCTGTCTGATCAGCGATCCCCAATCTGTTTGATCAGCGATCCCCAATCTGTCTGATCAGCGATCCCCAATCTGTTTGATCAGCGATCCCCAATCTGTTTGATCAGCGATCCCCAATCTGTTTGATCAGCGATCCCCAATCTGTATGATCAGCGATCCCCAATCTGTTTGATCAGCGATCCCCAATCTGTTTGATCAGCGATCCCCAATCTGTTTGATCAGCGATCCCCAATCTGTCTGATCAGCGATCCCCAATCTGTTTGATCAGCGATCCCCAATCTGTTTGATCAGCGATCCCCAATCTGTTTGATCAGCGATCCCCAATCTGTTTGATCAGCGATCCCCAATCTGTTTGATCAGCGATCCCCAATCTGTTTGATCAACGATCCCCAATCTGTTTGATCAGCGATCCCCAATCTGTCTGATCAGCGATCCCCAATCTGTTTGATCAGCGATCCCCAATCTGTTTGATCAACGATCCCCAATCTGTTTGATCAGCGATCCCCAATCTGTTTGATCAGCGATCCCCAATCTGTCTGATCAGCGATCCCCAATCTGTTTGATCAGCGATCCCCAATCTGTTTGATCAGCGATCCCCAATCTGTTTGATCAGCGATCCCCAATCTGTCTGATCAGCGATCCCCAATCTGTTTGATCAGCGATCCCCAATCTGTTTGATCAGCGATCCCCAATCTGTTTGATCAGCGATCCCCAATCTGTTTTCAAAGCCAACGTCCCGCCGTCCTGGAAAGAGTCCAGAAAATATAACATGGTTTAATAAAAATGTTTGTTTGTGGATCATAAGCTGCTTACCATTTGGGTCTTTGTAAAATTCCCAACACGCGGGTCAGTTTGTTGTTTTTCGCCCACCAGCCAGAGAGGGCTGGGTCCCCCTCCTCCTCGGTACCCAGCTAAACGGGGGTTGATTTAATGGCCATGCCCGCCGGTGTCTTCAGGCCTGCTGTGAGACACTACCAGCTAATTGAACATGAATAGGAGATGTGCACTGGATGAAACCTCATCCTATCTCCTGCTCCCAACTCTCAATGAGGGAACCATTTCCCCCCACGCACACACACGCACGTTCACATGCACGCACACCCACGCACACACCTAGATGGCTTGCTGATCGCAGACCCCTGCAAGGACCTTAATTAGCATGTCATGATTGCATGGAAACAAAATGAGATGGGAAGTGAACGGCCGCTGAAGCTTGATGAGGAGTCTTTATTGGGAGACAAAATGGTATTCAGAGTGATCTGCATCTCCGGGCGATCTCCCGGCAAACGCGGATTAAGTGTTTTTACGTGTCATTAAAATATAAAGGAATTGCATGCACTAAGTTTGAAATATGAATGTCAATGTGTATGACCTCAAATTAAATGTCACTTGCCCGACAGCGATATTCCCCCTTAAAAAAGTGAAATTCCTGAACCCAGGTTCTCTGTATCAGAACAGGACAGCAGGAGATGAGCGCTGCTGACTATTATCATGCATGGACCTTAACAACCCCCCCCTCCTCACCTCTGGGCCCCTCCAACCCCCCCCTCCAGGAGCTGAAGCTACCGGCGTACCGGGCACTCTCGCCACAGATCGGGATGCGGCGGTACTTTGCGGACCTGCTGGCCATCCTGAGCAACCGCTACCAGCTGTGCCCCACCGCCCGGCACCTGGCCGTCTACCTCCTGGACCTGTTCATGGACCACTACGACGTGGCCATCAAGCAGCTCTACGTCATCGCCCTGTCCTGCCTGCTCCTCGCCAGTGAGTCCCGTCCCCGTCGCTCTGTATCCCTACCCCCGTGGACGGGCAGCTTTTGGGGGGGATGGTTTGTGTGGTGGGCGGACCTCCCAGTACGGGTCCCAGTTGAACCCCGCTGTTGGCAGGGTTGGGGATCGTTTGGTGGAACAGCCCCTTGGTTGTGGACCGGTCGGGTGTTGAAGAAGAGAGTCTGGTTCTCAAAGCTGTCCTGTGACCCGTTTTAGGTGATGGTTCTGAGAGGCTCGAAGCAGTTGGGATGTTTGGAGCACACCAGAGTCCAACGGGACGCAAGGCAACGTTTAGCAGACGCTGGTGCGTTCAGCAGTGAGGCTCATCAGCGTCCATTAGTGGCGCTCCACTAATCCCCTGCTTTCTCAATTCTGGGGTGGTCATTTCCATAATGTATTTTTAATTGTCCGCTGGAGGTGAGGTTATGGCGAGCAAAGCAAAGCTCTAGAAGTCTGCATGTGCACGTGCCCTTCCCTGGGAGTAGGGCTGGCCCTCTCTGTATGTATTACGCCTGCGTTGGCACCAGCTGATGCCAAACCTTAGATCCTGCCTTTGATAAAACACTTGTAACAGCTTCCATGGCTCCACTACCTGTCGTTCAGTGTCCTCTACTCCAAAGGTGGGCGGCTGGGTTACTGCGGCGGCTACAAGAACGCACAACAGCCTTTCTTCATTTCTCCTGCACAAGTCCTATGTGGCTCTCAATTTATTTCCCCGCTGGCCTTTGGCGGGACTATAATGGGCTTATCACTTCAAGTGTCTCTGTGTCTTCATAGAGATAGATGCACGGTGTGCTGTGTTCGTTTGCATGGTAGAAAAAGAGGTCCAGGAAAAGGGGAAGACATTCCTGAGCTCCGTCCATGTCGCCGGTCTGCCTGCTGGGAGATGTTGTCCAAGGCCTCAGCCACCATGTTCAGCAGCAGTGGTAGTGGGGCTCTTCTTCTGGGGTTTGTTAATAGGTAACAGTGTTTTGCGGAAGACCCCGTTGTGTTCTCAGCTTTATGAACACACATACACACAGACTAACTTATGAAAGGAAAGGCAAGGTTGTTTGTTATTTCTGCCTTCTGCTAATGATGCTGCAAGTGTTGCAGTGACTCCCCATGATTTACCGTCTGAAGCTTCTATACATTAAAGCAGCCCCCCTCGGCATCATGGGTAATTAGACTAATGATGCCGTCAGAGAGGGAGTCTGGACTGGGGGGGGGGGGGAGTGTGTGTGTGTGTGTGACTGTGTGTGTGTGTGTGTGTGTTGGGACACACGCCGGCTGTGTGCAGATGAGACTCTGGTTGAATAAAATTGAACGGAGCTTGAAAGCGGCTCTGGTTTAAAGTAACGTCATGAAGCGCCGAGAATAGCTTTGAGATTCCGCTCGCTGAGTGGGGGAAATATTATCAACTCAAACTGGTCAGAAGACCCTTTGATAAATGAAGTCTTCTTTTTTAAGCTGTGATTGTAGCTTTCTTTAGGTCTTGCTCTCTTTCTCTCTCTCTCTCTCTCTTCCTCTTCCTCTCTCTCTCTCTCTGTCTCCTGTCTCTCTCTCTCTCTCTCTGTCTGTCTGTCTGTCTGTCTGTCTGTCTGTCTGTCTGTCTGTCTGTCTGTCTGTCTGTCTGTCTGTCTGTCTGTCTGTCTGTCTGTCTGTCTGTCTGTCTGTCTGTCCTCTCTCTCTCTCTCTCTCTCTCTCTCTCTCTCTCTCTCTCTCTCTCTCTCTCTCTCTCTCTCTCTCTCTCTCTCTCTCTCTCTCTCTCTCTCTCTCTCTCTCTCTCTCTCTCTCTGTCCTGTCTCTCTCTCTCTCTCCTGTCTCTCTCTCTCTCTCTCTCCTGTCTCTCTCCCTCCGTCCGTCTCTAGCGCTCTGTTGCTCCGATGTCAGAATCCTCCATGACTCCCGGGTATCTGAGTCATGATTGATGAAGGCTTGAAAGCGCTGCTGGATTCAAAGTTGTCTTTGGTTTGCATCTGGCCTGAGGTGCTTTGGAGCCCACCTATTGAACCAGCTCCCCGGACCCTCTGCCTTCTCTTTGACAGACGCATTGTCTTTGTTTAAAATTCCACCAGCTTCCGAGCACGGACAATTAATCACCAGCTCTATTATTATATTTCAGTCACTGTTATAACCCTGGGGGCTCGCTCTCTGTGAGAGATTTTATGCCTGTGTGGTTGCGTGCGTGTGTGTTTTGTGTATGTGCGCCTGTACGAGCATGTGTTGGAGACGTCAGGCCTCCCGAAACAGTACCGAACGTCCTTGGAAATACAATGTAATCTGTTGGTTTGTTCCAAAACCGTGCATGGGGTTGGATGGACGTGGCAGGATGTTGACTTTCCATTGTGTTGTGGTCCCATTGAGGCCCTGATGCATAGAGAGCCCATCACTCCCGCTGACACCCCCGCGCCCCGTCCCCCGTCCCCTGCAGTCCGAGGCCCGCTCGCTGCGGCCATTTGTCCCGCTCGGTGACCTCATGGTCCGGGTGACTCATTGTGTACGTCTCCAGCCCCTCTCCTCGCTGTAATCAGCCTCTCTCTCTCTCCCTGGGTCCATGGAGAGGAGCAGAGGCCGCCGCTCGCTGCTCTGTTTGTAGACGGGCTGGGGTGGCACCGCGGCGGGCGCCAGCCCCAGGGCAGTGACGCACGGGACGTCGGCCACGCCGCGACCTTGTGGCGTGTATCTGCCGGCGAAGACCTCAGTTTAAAGCCGTGTTCTCTGGTTACTCTGCTCGTTTATCGTGGGGACCTTTCTTCCGTTTCGTGGAAGTGGAATCAAATCCCAATGGTGGACAGAAGTGTGTGCGTGTGTGTGTGTGCCCGTGCACGTGCGTGCGCAAGACTATCATCATATGTATCAATGAGTGCAAAGGATGAAGTAAACCGTGGAAGGTGGAAAGAGAGCATTCAGTGTCTCTTTGCAGACCAGTACGATACGGCGGCCGGGACAGAGCTCGCACACACACAGACCCCTCGGCCCCGGGGCCCGTAGCAGGAGGAGGAGGAGCCCTGAGGGCTGGGGGGCACCTGCCATATGCTCTCCGAGTCAAAGCTCAAACAAAAGCCCCACGACACTAGCGGAGCAGCTAGCCCCATGCCGGGTGGGGGAGGGGTGTGTGTGTGTGTGTGTGTGTGTGTGTGTGTGTGTGTGTGTGTGTGTGTGTGTGTGTGTGTGTGTGTGTGTGTGTGTGTGTGTGTGTGTGTGTGTGTGTGTGTGTGTGTGTGTGTGTGTGTGTGTGTGTGTTGTTTGAACCCCGCGAGCAATGATTACTAAATGTCATTGCGAGTGGCATGACAACCGTCAGAATCTGCTTATAGGATCGCGGAGGCATTCCGCATCGCTGATTGTTCCTGATGCGGTCGCTTGTTGTGCTACTAGAGAATTGTTTTTAAGGGCGAGGGCCAGAGACAATCCCATTTTTATTGTCCTTGCCTTGTATTGTGTCGTCATGAAGTGGAGATACAGACTTATCTCCCGGATTTATAGTTAGAGTGAATTACGCTGGGAAGAAATGCCCTCCAAATGATCCAATATGAGGTTTGGAACGGCGGCGAGAACTAGTTTACTTATATATTTTAGATTAGATTAGATTCAACTTAATTGTCATTGCAAGGAAGGAAGGAACACCAGTCAAACAAAACATTTCCTTATATGTCTGTGTAACGCAGTCAGTGTGACTGTTAAATAGAATTTTGAATGCATAACGGAAATCAATAATGTGAAGAATTCCCCTCAGCGATCGTTATCATGAAGGCTCTCTGTTCAGCCGGCCCTGGGGGATGTAGACCAGTGGACACAGAGCAGGAAATGGATGTCTCCCAGTCCCAGCCTTGGACAGAGCTACCAGGGGGACCAGTGATACCAGTGGTACCAGGGATACCAGTGGGACCAGTGGTACCTGTAGTCCCAGTGGTACCAGTAATACACGTGCTACGAGGGGTACCAGGGCTACCAGTGGGACCAGTTCTACCAGTGGTACCAGTAATACCAGTGCTACGAGGGGTACCAGTGCTACGAGGGGTACCAGTCCTACCAGTGGGACCAGTGGTACCAGTAATACCAGTGCTCCCAGTGGGACCAGTGCTGCAGCAGCATGCGGGCCGTGGTGTGCCTGGCGCCGCTGCCCTCCATGGCCTCTCACCCCGTCGCTGCCGGGTCATAACAGCCCCAGGAACGGGGTAAATGCAGGCCCACGTCCCTGGGGGGCCGGGGAGCGAGGGCGGGGGGCTTCAAAGGCAGGTCGGACGCTGACGTTAAACAGTGTCGAAGGAGGGGGGGGGGGGGGGGGGGGCACTGGAGCAGTGAGATGGGACGTATTAGGAATGAGGGGGCTCTGTAGGCCGCTCTGATGTCAATGTAGATGTATAGCGGGCCCCCCCCCCACTGTGAGCCCCACTCCCCCCTTCCCTATTACATGGTCCGATGGTAATTCTGATGGAATTACCACGCAAGACCCCCTTAATTAAAATAATTATATCTCGTCTGGCAATTACTGTAATGCATGTCCGTGCTTCAAATTAGGCACTAATGCAAGTTTCAGATGCGGCCAAATCACCCGTTTATCTGCTGATTAAAACCCGTTCAGTGTGTTAGTTATAGTATGGACGGTTATTGTTGGTGTTATCGGTTGACTGTTGAGCGGCGCTGTCGTTCCCTGAGGCCCTGTATGGGAGGGAGGGACACACACACACACACACACACACACACACACACACACACACACACACACACACACACACACACACACACACACACACACACACACACACACACACACATTCCTTGTCCATGTCACTCCATAAAGCCGTCTCTTGGCTCTGCGCTGGCAGAGAGCGTACCCCCCCCCCCCCCCCCCCTTGCCCTTAAGGGGGGTCGGGTCCCTGAGATTCTCCCCGGTCACCCAAGCGTTGGCGTTGGGGATCAGAGGTCGGGCCTGGGCCTGCATTGTGTGAGTCGGGGGGCCAGGGGGTGACAACGCGGGGGGCTGGGATGGGAGGGGAGGGGAGCTGTGGTCAATGACACACCAGTAGAGACACACCAGTAGAGACACACCAGTAGAGACACACCAGTGCATAGAGACACACCAGTAGAGAGTAGACACACCAGTAGAGACACACCAGTAGAGAGTAGACACACCAGTAGAGACACACCAGTAGAGAGTAGATACACCAGTAGAGAGACACCAGTAGAGACACACCAGTTGCGACACACCAGTGCATTAGAGACACACCAGTAGAGACACACCAGTAGAGACACACCAGTTGCGACACACCAGTGCATTAGAGACACACCAGTGCATAGAGACACACCAGTAGAGAGTAGACACACCAGTGGAGAGACACCAGTGGAGAGACACCAGTAGAGACACCAGTAGAGACACCAGTAGAGACATACCAGAGACGAGCCGCCACATTAAAAGAGGTTCTAAGGCGGGGAGTAAAGCGTCCGTCCGTCCGATTTTATTTTTATACTCCGATCTAAAAATAGGGCTTGGATTACGGAGGACGGAGGACTGCTGATGGGTGGGGGCTGTGGGCCGCTGGGCCCTGAACGCTGGAGCTGTGCATTGTTTTTTAAGCTGCTGGCTGGTTTCATTATTGTTGTTGATATCGGAGCCAGCGGGAGATTAGGCAGAACCAAACGGCCCCGCTGAACACACAGCCGCTGACACAGTAACCCGCGTGGGAGAGCTGCTCTCGGGTTACTCCCCCGCCTCCCCCCCGCCAGCAGCAGCACACCTGGGCGGGAGCCCCTCCGTCCCACTCTTACCTCTCCACGACCCCCGACCTCTGACCCCATCTGCCGGTTCAACCACCTCCTCCCTCCCTCCCTCGTTTCCTCGCTCTCTCGTCGTTGTCGTCCGAACCCAGCGGCGGCCGGCTCTCGTTCGTGTGCCGATGTGAAGGCAGCCGCCGTGAGAACGCAGTCGGCGTTCCTGAAACCAGGCGGCGTTCCCGAACGCAGGCGGCGTTCCCGAACGCAGGCGGCGTTCCTGAACCCTGATCTCAGGGAGCATGCCGCTCCCCTGTCGTCACGCCGGCTGCTCTCCGGAGCGTCTGGCAACCTGCATTCCAGGTGGCGGAGGAATGCACCCCCCCCTGTCCCCGGCGCAGGGATGGGCAGAGGAACCCGGAACGCTGGGATCCGCTCTGGGGAAGAGCTCCGCGGGCCGTACCACTCAGCCACACCTCTGAGGGGTGGCCTTCGAGGGGTATCAGTGGATCTGCTCGCTGCTTTGTCTCCCGAGGGTCCGGTAGTAAAGTGAGGAGTCGTCGCTGCAGATCAAAGAGCAGCGTGGGGACGGGGGGCCGGCGGTGAGCAGCGTGGGGACGGGGGGGGGGGCGGCGGTGAGCAGCGTGGGGACGGGGGGGGGGCGGCGGTTAGCAGCGTGGGGACGGGGGGGCGGCGGTGAGCAGCGTGGGGACGGGGGGGCGGCGGTGAGCAGCGTGGGGACGGGGGGCGGCGGTGAGCAGCGTGGGGACGGGGGGCGGCGGTGAGCAGCGTGGGGACGGGGACGGGGGGGGGGGGGCGGTGAGCAGTGTGGGGACGGGGGGGACGGGGGGGCGGCGGTGAGCAGTGTGGGGACGGGGGGACGGCGGTGAGCAGCGTGGGGACGGGGGGGGCGCTGAGCTGGGTTTACGGGGGTGTCTGTGTGTGCCTAGTGGTCTACAGGCAGACCCAGGCCTAGAGGACACGGGGCATGTGTGGACAGAGCCCAGGGTGGGGGGGAATAGCCCCCTTTACCTCTTCTGTCCAAGGGTTTCCTGTTCTGGTGTGGAGACACCATTACTGCCTGTGTGCTAATTGCCCCTCTGGCTGCTTGGGCCTCTGACACCCCCACCCTCTCTCCCTCCCTCTCTCCCTCCCTCCCTCCCTCCCTCTCCCCCTCTCCCGCTTCCTGCTTTATGGTAAAGCAAATTATCAGCAGTAAAAGTCACGCTGGAGGTGGACCCCCTCCCCCCTCCGCCTCGATGGGTACGCGTGAGATCCTGAGCACGAGACAAGAAGCCAAAGGTAGAACCCAGCAGGTTTACAACAGGGCCGCTCGTGAAAGCTGGTTTTAAGGCTGTGGCCGTCAGCAGTGTCGTCCTCTGCACTTTAGATGACATGTTATCACGGTCTCAGAGTAGAACCCACTCCCAGTCGTGTTGTTTTGGCGGTTGGTCTCTCAAAGCCGGTCCACGTATTTGCTTAAGTGATTGTGAGTGACGCATTTGTTCCCCTAGGGCACGGTTGTGTATAGGCCCGTGATTACTTGATACTTTGCACATTTCAAAGTAGGGTAACGGCTGATTATGTGCGTATGAAAGGCTGAGCCATGACGGAAGAAGCAGAGATCTCTTTCCCTCTGAGATGTGCTCTCCCTCTATGGTGGTGTCTGTCTGGCATGTTTTTAATAAGCCGTTGCTTGAGAGAAGAGGCAGGAGCCGTCAGGTGCACCGTGTACGCTCAGGACCTGAAGCCGCTCCACCATGCAGTCACCTGCCCCCTGCGACCCCAGGGCTGAGCTCTGTTTTCAGTGCGGGGGGGGCGCGGGTTCTGGGGGGGGGGGGGGAGAGCCTGCGCCCGCGTAACCCGACTCCCCCGCTCCATCTTAAAGTATAGGGGGGGGGGGGGGGGGGGTGGCAGGGACCCAGGGATTAAAGGCAGAATCGCCGCCCTTCATTGGCTGCACGGGGCCCGGGGGCTGTTGCCATGGAAACGGAGAATGTCTTTTCGGGTGCGCCGCCGTGGGGCCCCCGAGAACGAGAGAGCGCTGCGCGGCCGTTCATCGGAGGGGGGGGGGGGGGGGGGGATCAGGTTGATTGGCTTTGTTTTGAGGGCCGTCGGGAGCAGTTGTGTGCGACAGTCAAGTGCCCCCCCCCCCCCCCCCCCCCCCCCACTGCCCTGTGAGCCGTTGCTAGCTAGGACGCGGGGCTCCAGGCCCGGTGGTTTCATGACCAGATGGTGTGTGTAAACATCTACTTAATTGTCGAGGCAGGAAGCAGTGACCGATGGCACTGCGGCCGATTCCAGAGAGACCCAGAAGCACATGTTCTGCTCTTTGGGCTGGGTTCAACATGCGTCGTTGGTGGAGGGAGTCAGACTTGCCTGTACGCTGGAGCCCTGGGTCCGAGCCCTGGCTAACCCTAACCCTTTGTTGTTTAAACTACAACGGTGAAGCACCGTAGAGTTGTTTATTGGAAAGCGCTTTGGATCAAAGGATCCCCTGGGTGATGAAGCACTGCGCGCAGAAAGCGCTGGAAATGAATCATAATTTTCCCGGCTTCACAGCACGCTGAGCCACGGTTTACGCTACAAGCCTATGGTTATGTTTTCCTAATCTAAGGGTAGGTATACTATCAACATACAGCTGGCCGGGGAAGACTTTGAAGAGAAAGCCCACGCTTTAACCTTGAGAAGGCAGCTCAAACACACCATCATACTAATAGCCTGGGTATCCAACAGCACACAGCACAAAGGGCCCGCTAACCAGCCCTAAGGTTTCACTGACCTTCCTGTATTGATCAACGTTTAAAGTCGCTCCGTTACAGATGGAGCCAGCCAGGATGCAACCGCAGTAATTACCCCGAGTCCGGCACTCCAGAAATGTAGATTAATTGCTGTTCTTGTCAATCTGCTCACCAGAGATTGACGATCCGTATATTGAGCCTGATTTTCACTTGCTTGTCTGAGCTTGGATTCCTCCGTTTAGGGAATGGGATCATTTGGAAAACGTGTATCATGTTAACTGATTCGAGCTGGCCTTTACCTTCCCTCTCTTTGTACTGGGTGGGGGAGGTAGAGCGGGTTGGCTAGTAACCGGAAGGTTGCTGGTTCGATCCCCGGCTCGGAGTGTCGAGGTGCCTGAGCGAGACACCTCACCCTAACTGCTCCCGACGAGCTTGCCTGGTTGACACCGCTGTGAATGTGTGCATGAATGGGTGAGTGTTAGGCAATAATGTACAGAGCTTTGAGTGGCCTCTGGGAAGATAAGCGCTATAGATAGATAGATAGATATCTATACATATCTACAGTCCATTTACCATTTATATACCTGTGTCTCTCCAGGTAAGTTTGAGGAGAAGGAGGACCGCGTGCCCAAGCTGGAGCAGCTCAACTCGCTGGGCTTCATGTGCAGCCTGAACCTGGTGCTCAACAAGAAGGACCTCATCAAGATGGAGCTGCTGCTGCTTGAGACCTTCGGCTGGAACCTGTGCATGCCCACGCCGGCCCACTTCATCGACTACTACCTCCACGCCTCTGTGCAGGAGGGCGACCTGTACAACGGCTGGCCCCTCTCCTCGCTCTCCAAGACCAAGGCCTTCATGGACAAGTACACACACTACTTCCTGGAGGTGTCGCTGCAAGGTGAGCAGGGGGGGGGGGGGCATCCTGGAGCTCTCTGCTGCTGGCCGGCGCTCCAGGAGTTCATTCACAGTATGGGGGCCGAGGATTTAACATGGAGGATAGAAAATCTAAAGCCTTCGGCTTTCAACATCTAAGAGTGTCGTTGCGCCTTATATTTTCGATTACCAAATCAAAGCTAAACGCTGGTGTAGACTTCAAAAGCGTTGAAACCCTTTTGCTTTTCAATTCATCCAGTGGTTGTGCTAAACGGTATCCAACAGTCATTAAAATAATCCCGTTGAAGTCCGAGAGTAGCATCAGGTCACACTTTGAATCAGCAGTGCGTCTCATGTGTTTCACCGTTACTCTCTTCTATATCATCGTGTGAGTCTGTCATTGGAGCTGTTCTTAAGGAAACTCTGTCCTCCTCCTCCTCCTCCCCAGACCACGCCTTCCTGAGCTTCCGTCCGTCCCAGGTGGCGGCGGCGTGCGTGGCTGCGTCTCGTATCTGCCTGCAGATCTCCCCCAACTGGAACACGGCCCTGCACCTGCTGACGGGCTACAGCTGGGACCACCTCACCCAGTGCATCGAGCTCATGCTGCTGTAAGGGAGACGCACGCACACTCACTGACACGCATGCTCTCACTCACGCACACACGCACGGTAACTCACACACACACACACACACTGACTCACTGACTCACTCACTCACTCACTCACTCACTCACTCACTCACACGCGCACATTCACACGCGCACACTCACACGCACACACGGACACTCACTCTCGCACTCACTCACTCACTCACTCACTCACACGCGCACATTCACACGCGCACACTCACACGCACACACGGACACTCACTCACTCACTCACTCACTCACTCACTCACTCACTCACTCACTCACTCACTCACACAAACAAACACCATGACCAGCTCTCCTCTTTCCTTCGCTTACTTCTAAGATAACATGTGTACGTGTTGTGTACGTGTTGTGATGGTTTATTGGGCTGCACAACAATGGATAGTGTAGACTGTAAGTCCATCCATGTGACATCAATCCGCAGCCGTTTAGTGGTTCTGTTCTCCGCACACAATGGACTGCTACGTCCGCGCCGGTAATCGTGGTGCATTTGAATTTGTAAGTATATGTAGGAGGAGGAGGTTGATAGGGCATCATCTGTGTTCTCATTAATGCATTCATCCAAGCTGTTGCCATGGTAGTCTGCCCACTCTGCACACCTAGCCGTCGTAATGAGTCTCCCCCCCCCTCTTCCTCCTCCCTTTAGGCTCCTTATGTCGCCTTGCACTCAGAGCACTTAAAGGTTAGCTGTTGCCACCACACTGTCCTTTAAATGTGTGCCTAGAGAGCCCCTTTCATGGTGACAACGCCCCCGTGGGAACCCCTTTGACTCAACCGGCCGTCTCTGAGGTGTCATTGTTGCCTGCGTTCAGGTTTCAAACCCATTCTGGTTCCTGGGCTCCGGCGTTGGGTCCCAGACAGAGGCCGTGGTCGTTGTTTTGTGTCCCTGTTCTAACGACCTCTCCCCGCGTCGCGCACCGCAGGGCCCACGACAACGACGTCAAGGAGGCCAACAAGACCAAGTCCACGGCCCCACAGCGCCTGGGCTCGCTGCAGCTCCAGCCCCAGCCCGCCCTCCTGTCCCCCGTCTCCGCCCTCCAGCGGCCCGCCTCGTCCTCGTCCACGCCCCAGCCCATGCTCTACCAGCCCGAGGGCTTCCCCCACCTGTCCCAGCACTCGCCCTCGCTGTCCCAGCTGCAGATGATCGCCGACGCGCGCGCGCTGGGCCCCGTGGTCAGCGTCTCCCAGGACTTCCTCCAGGGCCACCGCATGGGCCTGCTGGCCGCCGCCCCCTCCATGACCCCCGGCGGCGCCTTCCCCTCCTACCCCGGCCTGGGCTCGGGCCTGCAGCCGGGGCCCCGGCCCCTGCCGCTCCAGGGGCCCATCTCCATGCAGATGGCGTTGGCGGCGGAGCCCCGGCACTGCCTCACCATGGCGTACAGCGGGGGCTACCTGGGCGCCCACCACGGCTTCACGGCCGGCTGCTTCGACAGGTGACGCCAGGAGACGGAGAGGGACCCGGCCACCGGGCAGGAGTGCGCCCCCATGTACCCCACGCAGCTCCCGCCCCCCATCACGCCCCTGGCCGACCTCCTCGCCCTCTCCGTCAGCAGCGTGCCGGGCGGCGCCTGGCCCGACTCCTCCTCCTCCTCCACCTCCTCCTCGTCCTCGTCCTCCTCCCTCTCCAAGCGACGGCTCAAACGCAAGCAGCGTTCCCGCGGCAACATGGACCCGGTGGAGGTCATCACGCTGACGTGAGCGCCGGGCCGACGGGCGCGCTCCGACGCCACAGCGACACCCACGGAGGCCCCGGGGGCGGGTGGCCCGCCGGGCCGTCTGTTATCACTGTGAGCGGGGCCGCCGAGCCCGATGGAAGAGGACACGTGGAATGATCTAGACTATGTACGGTTATCTCGCTGCTTTAAATCTGATATTAAAATCCAAAATGCATTAACCAATAAGGAGAGGAGAAACAGGCCAGTAAATAACGCATTTCTTTTCAACCCTCCACAAATATCTATATGCTTTAAAGGAGCCCGTAGCCGCCTGGCCAGGGAACAAAGAAGCTATGCCATTTAATTAAATTACAGAATTCCTTTATGCGCCGGTCTGTCGACGTGAATGAAATGCCGCTCGGCTTAGATGGAGCTATAGAGGTGGAGCTATAGGGGTGGAGCTCTAGGGGTGGAGCTCTAGGGGTGGAGCTCTAGGGGTGGAGCTCTAGGGGTGGAGCTCTAGAGGGCGATTGTGATTGGCTGCACCAGGCCTCAGACGGTGCAGTAAAGGTCCTTCCTCAGTCACCAGCGTGTGGTGTTCCATCACGGCTTGGTGAATCTCTCTGGGATCTAATCTCTTCTGCAGCCCCCTCTTCCTCTGCCCATTCCCTGTTGCACCCAAAGGACAGCCTGTACGGTCAGCCACCGCCCGCATCTTCCAGGACCTTGCCGTTAAATATCACCAGAAACACTCAAAAAACATTCGCTGAAATGGCAGGTTGGGATTGGCTACTAATGGGGACCTAGACATTGGATCTATAGCTACTGATGTACATTGGCTCTATGGCTACTGATTGATATTGGTTCTATAAATACTGATGGACATTGGTTCTATAGCTACTGATGGACATTGGTTCTATAGCTGTTCCAGGGGACATGGCCGTGTGGTTCTATAGCTACTGATGGACATTGGTTCTATGGCTTCTTATTGACATTGGTTCTAAGCTGTTCCTGGGGACCTGGACATTTGGTTCTGGGGTGTGTACATATGAATTGCTGCTGCCTTCTTATGAACTGTTGGTTCTGTGTCTGTGTTATTGACTCCAATGTTTACATGAACCACAAAGTTGCAGGGACTTGAACAAATTACTTGAATATGATGCCATTGAAACGTGCTGTAGCTTTTATTTATGACACAGCTTTTTCGCGATATTCCTTCTTTTTTTTTTTTCATCTTTTTTTCTATATATTTTAGTGTAGTTTGTTTAACCAACCATAGTACCACACCCTGTTTAAAAATATAGTTTTTTTGCTGTGTGCTATTGTATGACAACTGTATAATTAAACTCAGGTCTAAAGGTAGCCACTACTCAAAGCCCCCCCCCGTTCTATTTAGTGTGCTTTAATTGGATGCTAATACAGCACCCATGGGGTCTGGCGTATCGCCCCTCCTCACCCAGAGCTCCACATGCTGCTGACGTCGATGACGAACTGCTGAGCAAGTCTACGAACCCCCCCCCCCCCCTCCCCCAAAGGCCCTATATATTCGCATCGCCGTGGAAACAACCCCGGAGTGAAACGGGTTGCCATCTGCAGCTGATCTGCTCAAATTGCTTCCACGGTTTCAAAAGCGGGCAATTGCTCGTTTTTTTTTTTTCCTCCTCCACTTCCTGCTCCCCGAAGTATAAACACATCCAGATTCCCAGTGTTGTTCGGCAGCAGTGTTGGGCCCCGTCCGTTTCCATGGCGACGGCTCCCCCGTATCCCAGCAGCACCTGATGTGCACGGCGAGTTGTGTGTGTTTGTGTGTGTGTGGGTAGTGGTGGTGGTGGTGGTGGTGGTGGGAAATGAAAAAAAAGAAAACCCGACGGCAGTAAACGAATGCTGTGGCCGAGCCGTCTCCTCTTTTAGAAACTGACACAACTGTATTTTCTCTGGCGGCCGGGTGCCACTTTTCACACCCGCCGAGGACTCCATGAGCTCCGTGAAAAATAGGTTTGCCCGCTTCTACTTACGGTTCCAAGGGTTGCCGGAGACAGCTCACCGTGCTAGTGCCTTGTCCGGCTGGTGGTGGACGACTGGGGTCGTACAGCCAGAGACGACGTTGTAAAATGTAACGATAACACTACGACATGACCTCCCGCTCTGCCTTCCACCCGACGCACCCACCTATTCCAGACAGATGTTTGTGTTGTTTTATAAACCACTGTTGAGGACATTTTGTGTACCTTTCTTTTTTTTCTTTTTTTTCTTTTTTTTACCACAGACTTTTTCTCCCGTATTTTTAATGATTTATTTTTTCATGGTTTGTTTTTTTACATTCCTTTATATAGGTGCATTATAGTTTTAAGCTTGTTTAGTTAAAGCTTTATTTCACATTGACGTTGGTATGAACACGGTTTTTTAATGTTTTTATTTAAGACAATAACCTGCTCTCCCTCACTAAAAAGAGCAACCACCCACTGAATTCTGCAAGGTGCAATATGTTTATTCTCTGTTGTATAGCATTGTCACAACCATCACTGTGTATTGTTCACCACTGGTAGATCTTTTATAATTTATTTTGATAACTGACTTGACCTGGCGTCGATTGATCACGGCCAGCGGCTCTGAACGCACCACATATGTTGCATATTGCAGCCCTTTTCATTGAGCGATCAGGTACACACTGATTTTTGTTTTTCCTTTCTATTCCGATCAAGACACCACTCCACTAAAACACAAGACGTCTCTCATGAGAGGTCTGGACGGCACAAACTTTGTATTTTTATAATATTTTGTTACCATATGTTAGTTTGGTTTAATGTGACACATGATAAAGGAAACGTTTTTTTTATCGATTGTGGCATGGAAAATAAAAAAATAAAAAAGATTGAACAGAACGTGCAAAGCAATGAAATAATGTTCCAATGTCATGTCTTACGAGATGTGTTGTGCCACCCCCATAACCCCAACTCTTAATGCAATGGTCTGGGTCAGACCATTCCATTAAGAGGGTGGTGGCACAACAAATCTCGTGGCTTAGTGGTTCAACAGGTTTAGAAACTAGCTATAGGCTACTTAGTGGCTAATGATCTATAATGTTGTTGCAAGCTTTTCACCACAGCCACAGAGCATTTAACAAGGGAGTGCTGATTTTCGCAGTCCTTTCACTTTGGATTACTAACCAAAGCCAAATGATGACATTTATAATATTAATCCCTCGACCCATGGATTGAATCATTTATGGTGAAATGGCTTTAGACTACTCTTTTTAGGGTGCTCAATAGGTTCACTTAGTTTCACTTCTGTGAAGGTTGATGTAGATTTGCATTTTGTTTGCTTTTAGTCATCAGGATTAAATCGTATGGCATTAAAATGCCATGCTGAGCAAATGAGTAGGCCTGTCTAATCTGTCCTCTGATTAGCTAATTTAAAGCATGTATTTCACATACCCTTGTTCATCATAACAACTGGTAAGATGATGTAACGGCCTAAATGACAAGTAAATTTAGAGAGGTCAAAGTCAAGTAAGGATTATGTAGGCCAGTGTGTTCACCATAACAACTGGTAAGATGTAACGACCTAAATGACAAGTATAATGAGAGAGGTCAAAGTCAAGTAAGGATTATGTAGGCCAGTGTAGCCTGGATTTTCGATGTTTTTCGTTAGTTTGAGATTTTATTTCCCAGGCAGGCACTGGTCGGGTTGGGGACAGGCGTCGCGGTGTGTTAAAGCTCTCTAGGGTTGCATGGTCCATGTGTTAATAGGGGGTTGGGGGTTTGAGAGAGATGGGTGTGGGACCGTCAGTTTGATAATGGATCTCTCCTATTTTACTTCCAGCCTTTGTTTACGATGCAAAATTGCAAGGGGTGCGGGCTTCCTTTTAATTGGTCTTTAATAATGGAGGGGGGGCGGGGGGCGTGGTCCTCTTCTGTGGTCGCCCCCTCAACACACCTGTGTTTAAAACGTATTTGGAACCCCTCTCTGACCACCAGGCCGATCTGATAATAGATGCGCGTATCTTCCGATATAGCATTACTGTCGTTCACATTCACATTGTAAATCAGAACATAGGCAATCCCATTCCAAACGATGAATCCCTTGCTGCTGTAACCAGTCCATCCCACCCAGGTGAGAGCTGGCCGCAGCAGTGGTGCATGGAAGACGAACCACTGTGGTTAACAACAGTCAATATTCTGAGCTAAAACAAATCTTAGTTTCCTTGCCGATGTATTCCACGATGGAAACTTCGGCTCCTACTTTTATCCAGGGTCGACGAATGAAAAGCTTCCATCTCCAGGCTGATCATGTTTAGCCTCATCGACCCCGTGAGCTATGAAGTTGTTGAAATGGCGCCGTTTTGTGGTGAAAGGATGACAGTACACAGCTTTACCATGCATGGGGTTTATATGCAATGGAATATATAGACACCACTGACCACTGTTTTGTTTGCCTATGTCTGCGTAAAGACATAGTAATGGGGAAAAATTTGAATACAGGCTATTTGAAATTTTATTTGGGAAATGAATAATTTTCCCAAACAGAAACAGCATTTTATGAGCGGGTGAACTATCAAGAACGAACACACGGAAAAAATTGTGATACATTAATAATGAGATAAAATAAATTGAAGAAACAACATAACTTTGATTTATGCTATTTATTTGTATTTTCGGCCCTTTCGCTCTTCATCCCGACCTACCAGAAGGTTTCCGTCTCTTACTTCAAAGAGCTGTGTACTTCAGTGAACAGTCCTCGAAGCGGAAAAGATAGGAACATGACAAGAATAATTGCTGTGAGTTGTGCCATGTTCTACTTCTGTAACATACAGAATTTGTCATATATCTTGTTATCATCAAAGACGGCTCTCTGTCGGAAACGGAAGTCCATCTATCAAAAGTCCCTCCTTCTCGGCTCCAATATAAAAACCCAATAGTGTAGCTGAAAGTCCCGCCCCCTCTCATCTCCTTATTTTATAGGTTCATGGGAGGATCCCGTTCCAGGCTTTCCGTTGTGGGATGAAAAAGTCTGGCAACGATGTTAAAAGTTATATTTGTCCCAATTAGAGTAGATATTTTTTTTGTTTTTCATCGACATCGGACCACGCCACATCAAGAAGATTACAATGAGATATCGTTATATCAGATCGTTTTTAATTATTTTGTCATATCCGATGTTCAGGTTGATCAATAAAGTTTTCAACGACATCAAAGCCACCACGCATGCCGCTCGTCCGTATTTGTTCACCTTTAGCATATTTGATTTTGATAGCGTATAGGCTAATGTTAAAGATATGTATTTCGTATAATCCTTCTTTTGATTCGGAAAAACCTTCTTCATCAAATACCGCAAAACTACATACAAGCTGATCTTCATTTGACAGGTGCGTCACAAGCCTGCAGCCCCGCCCATCTCAGGTGATTTACCGGCCCGCAGTCCCACCATCTCAGGTGAGTTACCGGCCCGCCGTCCCTCCCACCTCAATGCTCTGGCCTGATATTTAGGAGTCCGAGCAGCGAAGCTGCTTTGTCCTCTATTGTTTCTATACCGTTCATTTTCCTCCAAAATTTTGTAAAAGTCATATTGCATCCTATACCGTAAGTCAAAAAACACTTGCATTTTGTCATTGTATCTACGACTATAGGTGGATACCATTAACACAGATCTGTACTCTTTTAAGAAAGCCCTTAATTCTCTTGAGAAATGTGTGCTTGGAGTTTTCTTGATGTTTTGTGCTTATCAATAGACATTTTCACCATCTGAATGAGGCTTCATGTCGTTCAGGAATGTCAGTGGCTGAACGCGATTATGCCTTGTTCTTCTTAGGTTGAGAGTTTGAATCCCGATTAGAGAATTATGAACAAGCTGAACATGACATTCCGCCATTGCTACAGACAATCAACATTCCGGCTCATGAGTTTCCAAGAATCTGACTGCCAAGACATAGTATGGCATTAAGGGGAACTTCTTCTTAACCATTTTTCCTTCATAATTAACTCTGTCATATTTCTATTTCTTCCGTCAGTGTTCTTGACTGCAAATGTTTAATTTCCCCAGAAAATGAGTTTTCAGGTATATGCTTTTAAGATAGCCCTTAATTCACATAGACATTTTCACCATGTGAATGAGGCTACATTTCAAGTTTTTCAGTGACTCAATGCGATAATGCCTTGTACTGGTGAACCTTAAGTTGAGAGTTAGAATCCCGATCAGAGCATTATGATCAAGCTGAACTTGACATTCGGCCATAGCTCTGCAGCCCACTCACCTGAAAGCCGAGGCACAGTATGGCATGAAGGGGAACATCTTTCCTTCATGAATATATGTCATATTCACATATCTCCATTTATATTTTCAATTAGTGTGTGTTCTAGACTTTTCATTTAGCTTGGACCCCGTTAATCACTGCTTGCGCTCATATTAATTTGTTTGAGTTTGCTTAGTAAGTGAGAACATTTTAAAGTAAAGAAGACAACCAGACTGTGAGTTAATATTTGAATGTAAAGAAATTGTATATTTTCTGCCTTTAATACTTTTATTTTGAAGAGCATTGTACCTATGTAAATACCTTGGAAATAGTAATGCATTCTTGTCGATGCAACGACAGAGAGAGCACCGTGTCGAGAGTGATTATTATCATTGAACCCTTCCGTCTTCACCGCTGAGCCAGTCGCCTGCACAGTGCGCTCCTAAATGCACCACCGGGCCCATGCCCGCGACATATAACCACCAAGGACTCAACTGCTCGCCTCTATAACCGTCAGGCGGTTGATCGCCTACAAATAATCCAAAGCAGTGTCTCCTGCGCATTCAGCATTTATATTTCTAAACATAAAAACAAGGTCCACGATAACAAACAACTTAAAACTCTGATGGTTTAGAACTCTGGTGGTACATTTACTAAAATTTACAAAAAAGGGCAGCAGAGGTGTATACATACAGCGACCGTACCCTGGTCTACAGTAGTGGTAACCGGGTCTACAGCGACGGTACCCTGGTCTACAGCGACGGTACCCTGGTCTACAGTATAGTGGTTCCCGGGTCTACAGCAGTGGTACCCAGGTTTACAGTGATGGTACCCTGGTCTATAGTGGTGGTACACGGGTCTACAGCGACGGTACCCAATGCCACAGTAGTGGTACCCGGGTCTTCAAAAACATAATTTGTGTTTATGTCACGCAACTATTCCTCTCGTGCCCCTCCTCTGACAGCAGCCGGATGCAAAACGCATCTCAGAATGTCATCATCAGACATCAGCCCTTGCACAACTGTGCATTACCTGAAGTTTAACCTCAACAGTCCTGAGCTCCTCTCCGTACCAGTCTAGCTAGCGTTACCTGATGGAAACTATCCAGCATAGGCCCATTCATGACAGCAAATATTAGTATAGTCAGATGCTGGGGACGTGCAAGCACGCACTCTCTGTGCCGGCAGCATCGATGGCCAGTCCTTTGAGCCTCACCCCCCTGGGTTAATCGCTGAACCACGTGTTCCTCGAAAAGATGAAAAGACAAGGTGTGGTTGTATTTGTGCCCCTAAAGCGCCCCGTTTTGGTTAAGTGCACCTTTTGTTCCTCACAGCTTCTCTAACACCGCAGTGGAAAGCAGATGCACTGAAGGGTAATGTACAGTGTTTGTTTTTCCAAGGAAGGTTGGGATCGCCAGCTTTAAGCCAATGAGCTTACACAGTCTTCATCTAGCGCTCAATACATTAACTGTGAAGTCATGTAATTCAATCTGTACACACACACACACACACACACACACACACACACACACACACACACACACACACACACACACACACACACACACACACACACACACACACACACACACACACACACACACACACACACACACACACGTTGTAAACAACTTACTGGACCAAGCCCATCATAAGTTGACACCCACTGCGTTATTTCGTATAAATACCATCTTCTACCATCTGGGCGGTCAAACTGTGGTTTTAGTAGCAGCTGCCAATTTCTACCTTCCCCTCATTCCCAAAATGATGAGGACTTTGGCTCTAATTCTGGGAATGGTTGCGTTGATGGAATCAAGCGAGGTAAGCAGTGTTTTTCTTGGTTCGGTTTCTGCTAAAACTCTGGGATATTTAGAATAACTTGTCCAATAGTCCAGTGGCTGTGTTCACGTATTCACAATTCGGGAATACTTTTCGTTTTTTTTTATGTATGAAAATAAAGCTTTTATTGTTGCATCGTGGGTGATGAGATGAGATGGCCTGCAGATGGTAAAACCAGATGAGAAAATAAAGGTTATGTATTTGTGTTGTTACCAATGATACTAAGTCTGGTTCTTCAATGCCATTCCCTAGTCCAACGGTGGAATAAAGAAGACCTTTTTAATATGCACTTAATATTGACTTGAATATTATGGATTTACCATTTGTCATTTCTAATCCTTAATTAATCAAATAGGAACACATTTCAAGTTAAAATCATGTCAAATTAAAAAAAGGAAAACTAAAGGGGATCAAAGGGGATCAGGTATTTGTTTTTACAAATGGTCTTTGTAAATGTATACTTTATTTGTTATATTTAGAAAATGATCACTTTTCATTTCTATGATAACTTTGGCTCCTAATGAGTAAGTTACCAACTTTCCAATTTCTATTTGGATTTGCAGGAAATAGACACAAACACCACTGTGGCCCTTACAACAACAGGAGCTCCTACTACCATAGCAACGGGAGCTCCTACTACCATGACAACTGGAACTCCAACTACCATGACAACGGGAGCTCCAACTACCATGACAACAGGAGCTCCAACTACCATGAAAACGGGAGCTCCAACTACCATGACAACGGGAGCTCCAACTACCATGACAACAACAGCTCCAACTACCTTGACAACGGCTGCTCCAACTACCATGACAATAAGTGCTTCAGCTACCATCACAACGGGAGCTTCAACTACCCTGACAACGGGAACTCCAACTACCATGACAACGGGAGCTCCAACTACCATGACAACAGCTCCAACTACCATGACAACGGGAGCTCCAACTACTATGAAAACAGGAGCTCAAACTACCATGACAACGGGAGGTCCAACTACCATGAAAACGGGAGCTCCAACTACCATGACAACGGGAGCTCCAACTACCATGAAAACGGGAGCTCAAACTACCATGACACCGGGAGCTCCAACTACTATGAAAACGGGAGCTCCAACTACCATGACAACAGGAGCTCCAACTACTATGAAAACGGGAGCTCAAACTACCGTACTGCTGAACTCTGGTGGTCAAACGGTCCGAGTGTTTCTTCTGAGCTCTGTGCTGCCACTGGTGCTGACCAAATTCTGCCTTTAAGAGAAATAGCGCCCCCCTGTGGCCAAATGGAAAGTGACGCATGTGTTATATTGAATGTTCTGAGAGACTGATTATGGCGTTCCCAGTTGAAAATAAACATTTGTGTCAAGGAGTTACTTAGCACACTTTAGCACATCAATCTGGGCCATTGAGTCTGTCACTATTAATGTCACCTCACAAGTTGAACACATAAAGGGAACACTACAAGTTTGAGCTAACCAATAAGTTAAAATTATGGAATATGTAAACATATGCAGACCTTAATCGCAATACACGTAGCATAACATATATAGATTGTAACAGTAGCGATGCTTCCCCTATGTATGATTTCTTAGCTCAGCTTGCCTCTCACATTTTCAAGGAATGCAGACTTATGCAGGTTATGATACCAAATCAAGCCCACACTTGATACTGACGTCGGGGGAATATAATTAATTCTATGTTCTTAAATGTTTTCTGTATTTAATTCTAGTTCTGTTTTCATTGCTATCCAATAGCTTTGTTTGATTGTATGCTTCTTTGTCAAAATAAAGTATTGAAAAACAGTAATAGTCTTATGAATAAATACACTTAAGTCATGTTCTGCACATTTTGCATTCATTCTCAAACATACTTGTTTAAATTTTTAACTCCCTAAAATAATAACCTCTCAATATGTACTTACACGTGTTTCAAACAGAGGCTGTATAAAATCACTTTCTATCCCTCACACAAGGTCAAACTCAAAGAACTACAATTGAGCGAGAATGGACGCAATCTTGTCTTCCACCTAGACCAGGGGTCTCAAACTCAACTTACCTTGGGGCCCCTGAATGTAGAGTCTGGGTCAGGCTGGGCCACATCAAGTATTCCACAAAAAAAAGTAGCACAACTGATCCAATCTAAGTTAATGATCGGGCTATAATTAGATCACGTTGGCTATTTAATCGCTGACAACAGGGGACATTGATTGGCCGAAACCGGGACATTTTAGCGTCCTTTGGCTTTTGTCGGGACTCAGGACACGCAACTTAATATTGGGACTGTCCCGGCAAAACTGGGACATCTGATCACCCTATCACAAGTGATAAATAAGCGTGGCAAGTGACTCAGCAAAAATGTGGGGTTTGACAACAACGCGCGGGCCACACTAACACTTAACTTTGATGTCAAGTAGGGGGCCACAATATATCATCCCGCGGGCCTCAATTGGCTCCCAGGCCGCGAGTTTGAGACCCCTGACCTAGATGCAATGACTGACCACAGCCATGACGCGTCATATGTGACGCAATATATTGTGACGCCTGACAAAACTATCGTCACATCTGAAGATATATGCCCAGAGCCGGCAAGCAGTTAACCCTTTTATGGTAGGTCTTTGTATTGCTCAGATATAATGCTTAAAATGTGATTACTCCTCATGGTTCATTGGTCAGTATCTTAGTTCAGGGTCCACTGACGTCCCGCGCATATGTAACTCTACAGGCCGAGATCTCTCCAATAATGGGATTAGTCTTATTCTCCATAATGTAAACGTCTATACATCTTGTGATCTGACTGGAAACATTGACGTGATGCTGAAGAAATATAATCAAATCTTATTTGCAGTTATCTCAATTGTTAATTTTTACACAGACCATGGTTTTCCACTGGTGGTCTGTGAAATAAGACTTTTCAGGTAAAGCCCTTAATTGAGAATGTGTGATAAATGTGTGCTTGGAGTTTTTTTGATGCTGTGTGATTATCATTAGACATTTTCACAGAGTGAATGAGGCTAGATTTCAGGTTTGTCAGTGGCTCAATGGGATAATGTCTTTTAATGGTGATCCTTAGGTTGAGAGTTTGAATCCCCATTAGAGCATGCTGAACATGTAATTTGGCCATTACTCTGCAGCCCACTCACCTGAAAGCTGAGGCACAGTATGGCATTAAGGGGAACATCAACATCTTCCTTCATAATTATATGTCATATTTATATATCTTCCATTTACATCTTCCATTAGTCTGTTCTTGATTTAGGCCTACATGCATTCTCCTCGTTTCCCTACAGTATGCTGCACTTATGTGAATGTAGGATTGTATTTATTTTATATTGAAGGAACATAATGCATCTATTCATAGTGAGAAATTCTATGCATTCTCTTGAATATACTTATTAATGAATTTGCTGATGCGGCCGAACATACAAACTCTTTAAAGTACTCAACACAATTGTTAAAGGTTTCAAAGTTGTAAAATACTTAGATTTTAACAACTTACTGTATGTTTAAGTATGCATGAGATACTAAAGTAGTCTTCACGCTGACTGATGGATTTAAGCAAATGTGTTTGTTGGTTCCTTCTAAAGGTTAAGACATTCGACTGCACGTTGTCAACTGTTGAAAAGCTGGTGATGACCCTTGAAGGATGTAAACAAAGACCTTTATTCAGAGTACATGGCAGGGATGAGTATCACATGAATCATTGACCTTTGGGTTACATTTTCCTCAAGATGAACCACGTGGCAATGTACTCATACCCATACATTACATTTAACTTCCACTTGTATAAACATAACCGGCAAGGTTTATTCAAGGTTAAAGGTTTGTGCGAAAAATAATTCCTGTCCAAACTGACAAATAAGGTTGTATCGTATAGATTGCATAAAATGGGTACCATTAGCTGGTGTGAATCTGGAAAGTACTTGTTAAAGGGTAATTCCGGTGTAAAATGGATTTGGGATATGTTTTGTATGATAACGAGTTGAAATGTTCGTTTTGGAGCACAAAAAACGCATATAGACGCTTTCTTCAGTTGGCTGTTTTTAGCCGATTCTAACGAAACGCTATAACCTTGGAACGATGGGGGCACTGGTTATGGTAAAATCTAAATCGCTATTTTTAACCACTTAAAAGGCTAAAAGTAGCCAGACACTTCTTTGGTAGTATAATAAGGGTCTTAACAAAACGAGGCATTGAGAACTTTGTAAATGTACATATTGTTTATTAAAAAGGACATTTTATACACACAATACCATCAGTAGATCACCCGTCTACGCCATTTTGTTTTTAAGTCTCGATAGGTAGACTGACGAACACAGAGATTGTGACATCCGTCAGCAACACGCAAACTTGCCAATCTACTTATCGAGTCTTAAAAACAAGTCCTTTTAAGAGGTTTAAAATAGCGATTTAGTTTTTACCATAACCAGTGCCCCCATCGTTCCAAGGTTATAGCGTTTTGATAGAATCGTCTAAAAACAGCCAACTGAAGAAAGCGTCTATATGCGTTTTTTGTGCTCCAAAACGAACGTTTCAACTCGTTTTCATACAAAACATATCCCAAATCGATTTTACACCGCAATTACCCTTTAACGGACGGCGACGTGGAATAGTGTCCAAAGCATTTTATTCAAGGAATTAACAGAAGAATTATAAATGTGTGGTTTTGCCATCTCTATAAAGTTAACTAACCTAGCGAGCAAATAACACTCTGTAGTTCCAGCCAGACCGAGGGCGGTCTTCGTCTGTGATGTGAGGGAAAACGTGATGTCAGCCATGGTTTCTTTTGCACGGCCAGCGTCTGGCAGACCCGTCGTGGCGGTACAGGACCGAGCCTGATCTGGGGAGCCTCATGTCCTGGTGTTGACTCGCTTGAACACCAGGCCCGTGTCTCCAGGAGTGGTGCAGTTCTACGAGTGGTTCAGATACACACAGGAATAATACGTTTAGAACGCTTAAATCATCGACTGACGACGTTCAGGACTATCGCTGTTCTTAGTTTGAACCTTTGGGTTAACGAGTGTTAATGAAACGGTTATGTTAAGGATTGTTTACATACAAGGAATCATGTGGCACGAAGGAACATCAATATGATCCGTATTCTTACCATTTCAAGCTTGTCTTCAACGATCTCTGCTGTAAACAAGTACTGGGGGAATTGTATTTTGATCTTCCCACCCTCCATGGTCACATTAGCCTGGAAAGAGGAACACATAGAGAAGAGTTGTTGTGTTAGGCTCTGCACGTGTGTGTGTGTGTGTGTGTCTTTTTGATTTTTTGGAACCCCTCCCCTCTTATTTGAGGGGAATTATCACATGTTATTGAGCTGAACAGAAGTCCATTTGTGTTCTACCATTAATGACATACAGTTACTGCAATGCACGTTGGGACGTGTGTGTGTGTGTGTGTGTGTGTGTGTGTGTGTGTGTGTGTGTGTGTGTGTGTGTGTGTGTGTGTGTGTGCGTGTGCGTGTGTGTGTGTGTGTGCGTGCGTGCGTGCGTGCGTGCGTGCTGGTGCGCAGTGCACCCACCGTGAATTTGGCCCCCGTCATTGTCTGTAGTTCACACTCCTGTCCGATGGTGAACTCGTTGGACCAGGTCCAGTTGGGGATGGACTGGGTCCAGGTGAAGTGGTCGCCATCCTGGACCACCTCTGTCACTACCTTGTGGTCCGTCTTAGCACTGAGGAGGCCTGTGTGAGAGCAGAGGGGGGTACCAGGGGCTTTAGAGAGATCTACAGCACACACACACACACACACACACACACACACACACACACACACACACACACACACACACACACACACACACACACACACACACACACACACACACACACACACACACACACACACACAAATGAAAGCTTAAATGAAGGTACCAATGGCTTCCAGGAACTGCTCGTAGTTCTCCTGGCTCTCCAGAATGTATTTCCCTGTGAAGGCCATGTTGTTGGTGAGGAGCCGGCGGGAGAGTGGAGCTTAGAAGGACGCTGAGAAATGAGGAAAACTTGAACCAGGGCGTGTCTCTCTCCCGGATGCACTCCTTGTCTTTATGCGCTCGCTGAGTCACTCCCGAAACATCCTTCCCCCTTCTGAGTCCCAGCCCCCACAGGCCAGATGTCAGGCCCATTGAAAACATTGACTTGTGCAAACATTCAAAACCAATTTCACTTCCCAAAGAAGTGATGTAACGTTGGCTCAGTCACATCCAACCGTCCCCCGCAGAGCTGGAATACCTGGGGGCGAGAATGTTGACGATTGTGTTAAGTAGTACAGAGGCAAAAGAATGCTGTTAAGCATCTAATCAGAAGTCCAAAACAGTTGCAGAATTTGTACATGTCGTGAAATAAGTAGTAAGTACAAGTCATGCCCGTAGAAGATGGATACAGAGTGAGGTGTGAGCTAGAGATAAATACAGTAAATAGCCAGGGAATACAGGGAGTAAGCCCTTGCAGGTTGCTGCATGTAGTTCGCGTAGAGCTGCTCTAAACCAAAGCCATTATCACAGAGCATGCCCTGACTTCATTTAGAAGTCAGAAGTGAAGTTAGATTTCTCTCTGAACATGGTTCAGTCCATAGGAGGAAGTGGTGGTTGTTGATACCTTCATCATCATTCCCCTTTAGATAAGCACATTGTTGTCTGTGTGAATGAAGATGTAAAGGAGAGGGAGATAATAATAATAATGTAATAAATGTTATTATGGTGTTCTTTTGATAATCGTGAACATGGTTTATATTACCTTTGGGAAAAACACTAATGGATTAGGATTAGATTTCTCTGCCATCCACCCCTTTTCAAAGCAGAGCTGCCTCGTTCTTGTTTGATACGTGTTGCGGAGATGTGCTGGGTCAAAAATATATTTGTTAATAGAATTCCAACGCTCAGTCGCTTTCTGTTCCCACCCTCTGAACGGCTCGAACAAAGGGAAGGAACAGTCTGTGTCTCACGGCTTTATTTGGCTCGACGGAAGAGCACTCCCACTCCCTCACCCGCCGGGCCCTGTCGTCTATGTTCTCAGCACGAGGGCACACAGAGCTCTCTGTCCTTCAATCTATGAACAAGAAGCCTTTCCCAATTTCACAGATCCATATATATTCAGATGTTCTGTAGCACGATACAACCTGAAGGGAAACTCCTTAAAAGGAGAAGATCTGGTTCGTCAAACCATCGTTACCATCGCTCCTTTGGTCTTATTGTAAGGTGCTTGTCAGTCGATTCTTTGTATTAGTTCTTAAACTCCTACTGAAGGGCGTACATTGATTCTGAAAGACTACAGTGCTTTACTGCCGTGGTTTACAGTAGTGGCAGGCGAGCTTGTGCTAATCGCTGCTCGGCCGAATCTGAGAAAGTCCTTTGGAGTAATATTGGTAACGGATGTTTTACTGAATCCAGGGGGGAAGGTTACGATGGTTTGATCCACAGGACTGCTACTGCCCTTTAGCTGAAGATCTTCAACTACAGCGGACTGTAGTTGAGCTGTAGAGGCCAGAAAGCCTTCATGGAATCACACTCACCGATATAAGGAGGAGACGTCGAAGCAAGAGGCCCTCTGTGATGAGCTTCATCCTCGTCTACCTCCTTCTGACTCCAGCCCTCCTGCAGGGAGTCCCCATGAGTCCAGGGTGTTTGAAAGCCACTGGTTCAGCCTGTTGAGAGATCATCTGACTGTGTGTGTGTGTGTGTGTGTGTGTGTGTCTGTGTGTGTGTGTCTGTTTGAGAAAGGGAGATTATAACCACAGCCGTAGTTGATTCATCACTGAGTTATCTTGGCGTTACTGATGGTAATTAGATCGATGTGTATAGGAGTAACTGACGGGTCATTAGATTGATTGAGTTTACCATGTGGTTGGTGCTAGCTAGACACTAGTATCCTTCACCATAAGACTGTACTAACATTAATATAAGATGTCACATTCATCTTTCCATCTTCTGGCAATGATTCTAGCAGAACATTTAGGTTCTTCATCCCAATGGAAAAATGAATGTAGAGCAGGTCCTTAATGCTCTGAAAGGTTTCCTGCTAGGAGGCAGAGTTTGACTTCTAACCCCATGTGACAAGACGCCCACATTCACAACAAACCAACCTCAGGCACGCAGGGATAAACCGGGTTATACTTTATTTCCACAACATCCCATGAAGATATCAAGGAAGAGAAACTCAAACACCTGTTACAGTAAATCCACCCATGTGTACAACTGTGTCTCCACAGATTCATAAGACAGACATGGATCCAATCACCAACACGACTTAAAATGATGTGCCGGATGCATTATGACGCCAAGTTAAATAAGTTTCCTTGTCTTCTGTTCAACACTATGCATGCACTGGACTCTCTCTTGACTCTCCAACCCCGTCCGACGCCGCCGTGAACCGTATACCCCCCGGGGCGTGGCGGTCTGTCTCTGAACTGAACCGGCCTACGAGCCACACTCAGGGGGAGCCTGGCTTCCCCTTCTCTGTACAGTGGCAGAACATACAGTAACACAGGCCGACTCACACCGCGGAACACAGCAGCTTCAGTTTAACCGTCTGTAGTGGATAATCCCCGGGGGACCACACACCCTCTGTCCCCCACCTCCCTGGACCCCACCCCACCCCCCCCTCAGCCCGAGTCCTCCCGGGTCCTCTCGCCTCCGTCGGGGCCGAAGGAGAAGGAGAACACCCCGCAGGATGTCTCCGTGGCCTGGCCCCCGTCTCCCGCCCCCGCCCGGAACGAGCGGCCCTGGCATGCGGCGGTTGGGCTCCCGGGCAGGTTACCGTGCGTGGCCGGGCTCGCTCCTCCAACTCCTCCTCCTCCTCCGCCCCAGACGTAGTGGCCCTCCCGCCGGGGGCAGGGCGGCAGTGGCGTGGTCATGTAGCTGGGGCTGGGGCTGGCGGAGGACGGCAGGGTGCGCTGGCTGCCGTTCAGCCCCGCCGAGGTGTGCTCCGCGGAGCCCTTGCGGGAGTTGGCGGAGGAGCTGAAGTTGGAGGAGCGGTAGTTGTAGGCGCGCCAGCCGGGCTGCTTGCGGCGGTGGCACTGGCAGCGCAGGATGCGGATGAAGGCCATCTTGAACTCGCGGCTGTAGCAGGGGTAGATGATGGGGTTGAGGCAGCTGTTGAAGTAGCCCAGCCAGAAGATGACCTTGAAGAGGGCCTCTGGGGGGCGCAGGTCTGTGTTGAAGGACCCTGAGAGAGAGAGAGAGAGAGAGAGAGAGAGAGAGAGAGAGAGAGAGAGAGAGAGAGAGAGAGAGAGAGAGAGAGAGAGAGAGAGAGAGAGAGAGAGAGAGAGAGAGAGAGAGAGAGAGAGATATGTTGCAGTCAATCAACTGGTATTTACGTTAGCCAACGTTCGTGAATAATGAAGGCATCGAGGTAGCCGGCGCCCAGTCCAATCGGAGGGACTGTTCAGCCGGCGGTGAGCTCAACAGACATGATACAGAATCCTCTGATCAGGCCGAGGGTTGTTCAGCTGGCTGCGGTTCACATGTTTGCTCAGCAGGTGGCAGCGTTGCACAAGCTGAGAGAGAGGGTGCACGTGCAACGCGCAATTATGAAGTATTGTTTTCCCTTGACCTCCCAGTAGGTGTGTCATGGCAGAGACTTGCAGACTGTTTATAACAACACACACAGGGCACCACGGAATGACCCATCATTCCTTAGTCGGACCGCTGCACTTTAGTTGGGGATTTTATCTGATATGGGGGGGGGGGGGCAGACTTTGAATGTGCCCTAAACTAAGCTAAACTACAGGAATAAAGAGGTGAGGCAGCTCGATGGTGTGTTTACCTCTGATAAAGTCTTATTTCTTTGAACACATGCACAATGTATTATGATTATAGATATTTAGACTTCCTCACAGATGTTTGTAACCGAGAAATGGAAAGGGAGAGAGGGTTTCAAAAGGGAGAACGGATGAGAAAAGAGAAGAGCACATTGCAGTTGGATTGGCTCTGTGGATGGATTGGACCATTTTGGTTTCTTTCTAAATCAAAGCATTATGATTACAACCAATTTCCTGCCACATTTCCGTTGGGGGTAATGAGTGTGACTGGACTCCGTCACGGAGGTAAACAGTAAACACCCTGTCCCTCCCTGCTGCCACTCTCTTTATACCGGGGGCCAGCCTTTATATTCACAGGGAAACTAATACATAAATAATCAGTGGCAATGAGGAAAGACTGCAAATGGGAACTGTGTGTGTGTGTGTGTGTGTGTGTGTGTGTGTGTGTGTGTGAGTGAGCCGACCCTGATTTAAGTCACAGGGTAGATTGACAATGTCAAATCAAAGAGGTGTATTTTGGGCTAAAATTACACGGATTACTCATTTTCCTTTTTAACCGATGAAGTTTTGGCCCGGAGGATTTCGACAGGCGCAACATGTGGTTCTGCCACCCACGAGCTATCTGTAGTCTGAGGAGGAACAGCCAGACACCCACTGGGAGCAGGAAGGAGATGGCGGAGGAGTGTGTGGGCATGTTGGGGGCTGGCCAGAGACAGGTCTGATTCACGTAACATGTAGAAGAAAGTGTGTGTGTGTGTGTGTGTGTGTGTGTGTGTGTGTGTGTGTGTGTGTGTGTGTGCGTGTGTGTGTGTGTGTGTGTGTGTGTGTGTGTGTGTGTGTGTGTGTGTGTGTCAGCTACCCTGCTTCGAGCACATCGTTGAACACTCTGCCTAATTATCTTCATTTAAAATTTCCATTTTTTAAGAGGTTTTAGAGAGTATTTTACCCGCAATTCATTCAGACTACAGTTTAAAACTAATGGCCTGTTAATAGAGCAGTCAAGTGAAATTGAAGAGATTTATTAAATGGCCAGGCTTTCATTTCCATACCAATCATAGGCATAACTTAATCCTGCGGTTATGTAATTGTATCAAAGTGGCAGTGAAAATAGCATGTGAAAATACCGACCAGTTTGAAGAATTCAATTTATCTAAAGTACAGAAGGCCAAGACACATACGGAGAGCATTCCCCATCCTTATCTCACAGCAGGACCAATCAGAAGGCACACACACGCACACATAAACATACAGCTGCACACGCACGCAGGCACACGGTAGAGCACACGCACTCACGCATGTGCATGCACGCACATACGCACACACACTCAAACACATACGCACATGTGCAAACATAAACTGGTGAAAAACACATTCACGCATACACACACACAGATACGTGCACATACACGCACACATGCTCTCATTGAAGCAGTACATTGTCAACATTCTTCCTTCTTATGCTACCTACTCATCAGCATACACATGATTATCCACCAGAAGAATTACGACAAGGTCAATCAAAGAAGATGACAGAATACTCCTAAATCACATCTCTGTACAGCCGAGTCAGGGGGGCAATGGAAACAACCCGATCGATGCTGTTGGTATCAGAGGGTGGCTGGTTCTGTGTGACCTTGATCCCACTCTACAGGTTATCCGTACAGAGTGACATTTATGTGTGTTGTTGTATTGGATCACGTCTCAAGTGTGTAACAGTAGCACAGGAACTGGCTCGGGGCGCTGTCAAGGACGTGATGTTTGAACATGGAGCGCCAGGTGAAGATGTAATCTGACTATATATGAGCATAGCTTCTGAGGGGAGGGACTGCTCTGAGCCCAGACCAACATATGAAAGGGGCAGGATAACTCCTTGTTTCCTGTTTTGGTTCCAGAGGTATTCTTCCGAAGAGACACTTATCCGCGCGAGTGGACGAAGCTTTCAGAGCGGGGTCTCAGTGCGTGTTTCCACAGCGGCCCGTCTACACAGTGTTGATTTAAAACCTTAAACTCTTCCACGGACAACTGGTGCTGATTGGTCTCTGGTCATAGCCTCACAGATCCACTGATTCCAGCTCTGGATTGGTTGAAGAAATACACATTAACATTTAGGGCATTTAGCAGACGCTTTTTTTTTTCTCATCCCCCTTGGTCAGGTCATCAGCCGCCACGGTTTCTCATTCCACTGCTATGCCGACGACACACAGCTCTATGTCAATGCCACAGCTGCCACCCCACCTTTAACATCACCGTCATCCCCATCAAAACTCACCACGTGCCTGGAGGAGATAAAGGCATGGATGGAGCACAATTTCCTCCAACTCAACAGCGCCAAAACCGAAGCCATCCTGATCGGCACCTCTCACCAGACCAAATCATCATCCATAACCAGCATCAGCTTTTCTGGCTCAAATATCCCTCTCTCATCAACAGTAACAAATCTTGGTGTAAAAATGGACCCCCAGCTCACTTTTGAATCCCATATCAACCACCTCTGCAAGACCTCCTTCTATCACCTCCGCAACATTTCCAAACTCCGCCCCATTCTCTCACTCTCAGACTCCGAAAAACTAGTCCATGCCTTTATCTCCTCCAGACTGGACTACTGTAACGCACTACTCATCGGGATCCCTAGCAAGAGCCTGCAGAGGCTTCAATACGTACAAAACTCTGCAGCTAGGATCCTGATGAGAGTCCGTAAGCATGAGCACATTACCCCCATCCTCCACTCACTCCACTGGCTTCCGGTTTCCAACCGGATTGAGTATAAGGTTTCCGTCCTCACTCACCAATCTATCCATGGACATGCCCCCCCATACCTCAAAGAACTTCTCATCCCACATAGCACAACACGCTCCCTCCGCTCCACTCACTCTAACCTCCTCCACATACCCAGAACCAAACTGAGGACCATGGGAGATAGGGCCTTCAGTGTTGCCGCCCCACGCCTGTGGAATGCCCTCCCTGACACCTTGAGGGCACCACAATCCACTGATTGTTTTAAAAAAGGTCTTAAAACATTTCTTTTTAAAAAAACCTTTGGCTCGCACTCTTAGATGTTTTTAAAACCCCCTTTTTATTTTTATTTTTGTTTTTAACCTGTAGCCCTTTGAGATCTTCGGATGAAAAGGGCACTATAAATTAAATTTATTATTATTATTATTATTTTATCCAAAGCGACTTACAACAAGGACATTTGTCAGAAGAAAGAGGAACAATACATCTCTGTCGGTACAGGAAAGATATTCATAACAAAACAAGTGCTAGGATTTACAGTTGCTAGGTGAACCCCTTCCCTGTACACAACAAGATAGCTAGGATAAGATGCTACACAATGCCAAGTTCTATTTTTAAGTTCCAGGACGTACAACAAGTGCGTACATTAAGTGCCAGGACGTACACCATACAATATGTGCGTACATTAAGTGCCAGGACGTACAACATACAATAAGTGTGTACATTAAGTGCCAGGACGTACACCATGCAATGAGTGCGTGTGAGGGGTGTTTTCAGGAGAGTAAGGCAGGGGGAGGGGCAGTGAGGGGGGGGGGGGCGGGGGGGGTACGGGAGAAGGCAGAGTCCAGGTGAACTCTGCACACATTGAGACATGAAGCCAAGGAAGAAAAAAGATCCTGAGCTCCTCGGCCATCAGAGATTAGATTAGCCATCTGCAGTCGGCCTTGTGAGGCCGTGGGCAGGTGCAGCAGGAATACACAGGTCCCGTTCGTACTCCCCTCTAACACGCTTCAGGGATTAGGTCCGGACTCCACGGGGAGCTGGACTGTATATGAAGGAAATGTACGAGGAAACTACGATTACTACAGCAGGGTCTCTGAGGGACCATCAGAATGCCACGAGACCCGCCTGCGAACTGGCAGAAGCCATGCACACACACACGCACACACACGCACGCACACACACACGCACACACAAACACACACACGCACACACAAACACACACACACACACACACACACACACACACACACACACACACACACACACACACACACACACACACACACACACACATACAGAAACACACACACATACATGCAGAAAGACACACACACACACACACACATACACACAGACACACACACACACATACAGAAACACACAAACATACTGAAACACACACACACATACATGCAGAAAGACACACACGTATACACATACAGAAACAAACACATACAGAAACAAACACACACACACACACACACACACACACACACACACACACACACACACACACACACACACACACACACACATACAGAAACACACACACATACATGCAGAAAGACACACACACACACACACACACACACATACACACACAGACACACACACACACACACACACACACATACAGAAACACACAAACATACTGAAACACAAGAAGATTTGAGACACATACATGCAGAAAGACACACACACACACACATACACATACAGAAACACACACACACACACACACACACACACACACACGCACACACGCACACACGCACACAAACACACACACCCAGACGATGGCTACTGCTGGTCACGGTGGCTCTGTTAAACAAACTGCGGTCCGGGGATCTACATAAACAGAGGCTTTGTGTTGAGTGAGAGGATGTGGTCTGAGTGCGCCGCCGTAAGTGTGTTTATGTGTACGAGTACAGGTTGAACCTGTGAGGATGCAGGGGCTTGGCGACGGGACAATAGGAGGACAGACGGCCGGAGGAGCCATTGTTGCCGGTGTTTTCTTCACCGACATCTTCCCGCAGAGCCTCTGAGCTCCGCGGGAACATCTCCGCTCGGCTTCCTGTTATTTGTACTTCTGTCCACACTTACGTACGCATGACCTCATACTGTACGGACACACACACACACACATACACACTTAAGCACAGGAAGTTAAACGGATACACATGCACCTGCCCACGCACACACAAACTCACACACACTCAAGCACAGAAACTGAAATGGACACACACACACACACACACACACACACACACACACACACACACACACACACACACACACACACACACACACACACGCACGCGCGTACCAATAACCACAGACACAACAGGAATTGACGCACTCCCGCACAAACTTACAGACCCCCTTAAGCACAGAAACCGACACGGACACACACGCATACTCACACACATACATACTGTACATGCATACATACATACATACATACATACATACATACATACATACATACATACATACATACATACATACATACATACATACATACATCCATACATACATACATACACCCATATATACATACATACATATAGACACTTTAGAAAAGCAACTTAAATGGACACACACATGCATGCATGTACACATGAACGCACACACAACCACAGACACACACCTGTGCACGCACGCACACACACACAGCTTGTTGCATCACCCCAGGTACGCGGTTCAGCGTTCATGATGCGACCAGACAGAGGTATAATTGCTGTCTCAAATCGCTTGGCCATTGAGTTATTTTGAGCGCCAGTGTTCTGGATACTGATGAGGGCCCGGCCCCTGGCCCCCCTGGCCCCTGGCCACCGCTCAGCCTTCTCGTTAGGCCGTTATCTCTCTGACACTTTGCTGTCTTATTATTCCTGAACCTCAAACACCGTTTCAATTACCCCTGGAGCACAGGGGCCAGCCTCTCCGGCACGGAGGCACGCACACACGCACACACGCACACACGCACACATACACACACGCACACACATGCACATGCAAACACGGAATGCACAAACAGAGTAACACGTGCACAGGTGCATGTGCACACTCGCACACAGACACAGTAACACATGCACAGATGCATGTGCACACAGACACACACACACGTGTGCAGACACACACAGGGCCGCAGCGTTATCAGCTAAATAACCCCCGCACATAAGCAGGAGACACATCTGCATTACGCGTTCAAACCAAATGTTGGTTTCTCTGTCACGTCTGTCACGTCTGTCAGTCTGCGGCCCAGTCGATTAACGAGAAGCACTCCAGAGACGTTACTGTAGCACAGGGCCGTCATTCATCAAAGGAATAGATGTTCAGAGGAATAAGTCGAAGGACCCCGGGGGAATAAGGATTGTGCCTGAGTAGAATCCACAGAGGGACCTGAGCATCAATGAGGACCTGAGAGCCTGGGGTCTTAGGCGTTTCCCCAGAGAGCTAGACTGTGTCCGCGCATAAACACCTGGTGAGGGAAATATATCGGTTGATTATGAAGCATGCAAATGGACTAGATGTGGGATCGAACATGGAATACTAAGTGCCATGAGGGAAGACAGAGAGAACGCCGTATCCGTTGTTGTATTTTAGTTGGATGGGTGTTGCGTAACACAAATGCTTTGTGTTTGCATAATGTGATGAAAATTTCTCGCAGTTATTGGTAAAAAACGAAGAAAAAACGTTTTCATTTTTTCCGCACACACTCCCGCCCTCCACCCCAACCCTCACTGATCAGATAATAGTAGATAATGTAATAAAATAATTGAGCATCCTTTTAAAAAGGCTCTTTCTCCCCAGCCTTTCAGCAGTCACTCTCCTGACTGACTGGCCCGGCTGACTGCTGTCTCCGGGTTCGCTCCGCCGGGACAATGGAGGAGCCTTGATGGGGCGGACCAGAGTCGCAGTCGCCACAATTAATCAATCAGCAGAAACAAAAAGTTAATTGCTTAATTTTTTCAGGCAGACTCTTGCGCCGACAGATATTGCTCACGACATTAGCGGAGATGCAGAAGATAAAGACGGCTAGTAATGAGTCAGGGCAGAACCTCTCTCTCTCTCTCTCTCTCTCTCTCTCTCTCTCTCTCTCTCTCTCTCTCTCTCTCTCTCTCTCTCTCTCTCTCTCTCTCTCTCTGCTTTATGTGGGTGGTAACTAATGGCGGGTAGAGCACTGCCCACTGCCCCCATCAGACAGCCAGCTCTGGGGAATTACTCAGGACGATGCGCTCTAAACACTGGCACCCTACAATCGAACCTCGACACTGACAATAATCTCTCTGGGAAATTACTGGTTGGTAGCGATTCGCCACCAGATGCACTCGCTTCCCATCGCCGTGCACAGTGTTGTACGTATGGCATTCCACGCATCCACGAGAGCCAGTTTACCGAGCCAAAAGTGTAGGGGTGTGTTTCGTTGTGAAAATGGCAGCCATATGTCAGGGCGCTATTGTTCAATCATCGTTAACAGTAGCAGACCGGCAGGGGCTATTCCAGGAGGACGGTGGATGCGTCTCATAAACAGACCATTCCTTAATCACTCCCAGCTGACGGGCGTCCACATCATGGGAGATCAGCCCGCTGAAGATAAGGGTGGAGGGTACATGGGAGTGTCCCGCAAGCCGGGGTTCTGATGAAGCGCTCTGACGCGCCCCTGCTGTGTGACATCAGGGCGATCTGTCACGGCTGTAATGGGGACCGCTACGTGCCCCCGCGGCCCCCCCCCCTGCTGCTACGTGTCTGCGCGCTGCGTGGTGTAAACACGCGATAAGAGTCGGATTAGGGCCCGCCGGAATTGCTAGCACGCTTCGATAGGATTTGTATCCCTCCCTCCTGCACAAGTGTGTGGCTGTAAACGCACACGCCAGAGTTCTGAGTTGACGTTACAAATAGGCAAGCAGGCCCCAACACACACTAATGCACACTAATGCATGTGCACGCTCACTCACACACACACGTACACATGCATACACAAACACGTACACAAACACACACGAGTATACTCGACCACACGTACATACACACAAGCGCACATATGCATACATACACAACCACATGTACACACATACACACAGACACACACACACACACACACACACACACACACACACACACATACACATTCATTCACACGTACAATCATGCACACATACACTCATGCACATATACACTCATGCACACGTACACTTACACACACCTATACTATGACAAATGTGTAGAAACACACACATTCTCCCACTTAAACACACTCATGGTCACTCATGCACACATATTTGACCACACGTACACACACACAAACACACACACACACACACACACACACACACACACACACACACACACACACACACACACACACACACACACACACACACACTGGACTGCTCTGGGTTAATAACATGGCCACAGGGGTCTGGGACTCGTTGGAGGACGACGGCCCTGGCTGTCTCAGTGTGTTCTCCCACCCTCAGGTTACTACAGTAAAATACTCTGCATATTTTCCTGAACTCCCTTTCCCCTCTCCGAGCCGCCATCCCAACGCCTCCGTTACGCTCCGCATTCCACCGCAGCCGAGGACTTTCCATTTCCTCTGACGTTCCCTAAGGAACATCAGAGCCACCCGGACGCATCCCGGGTCGTCCTCCACAACCTTGTGGCCTCAAGGTTGTGGAGGGGGGCCTCTAGTGGGGACCCCCAGTAACCCCCCATACCGCCCCGGTCCATGGCGCTATCGGACCGGGACATCTGTTTACTCACTAACGCTCTCCTCGGGGAGGAGGGGGGAGGGGTTGGAGGACCCTGAACTAAACCTCTACAAACGGACCTCTCTTGTAGTGACGCCGTCCTCAAGTGTTTTGAAACGCGGTCGTGTTCCACCTCAGAAGAGAGAACCAGAATTAACGAGTCAGGATGAATGAAGACAATAACGGAGGGCAAGCAAGCCACAAACAAAACGAATTATTATTCACGGGCGATGAGACTACAATAATATAAAAGCAGTACATGAATATATCGGCAGACCACAGAATCTGAAAATGAACTGAGGCTCACCTCATAATCAAAACTGTTCGGGGTAATTGCTTTTTCTTCAGCACTTTGCTGAACAAACTCGCCTGGGAAGGCCTGCTGATAGGCCACCCCTAGTGCAGCTGATTAGAACGAGTGAGCCATAACCAACATTCCTCTGGAGATATCTTATTTATGTTTACCGGGGTTAGAACCAAATGTATGGCAAAGCTCCAGAAGCAACATCAAATCCCTTCAGAAGTAATTAACTGATAAGTGCGAGCGACAGAAAGGTTTGATACACGGAGATGTGTTGTTGTTCTTGTTGTTATTTTGGCTCTTATAGCCCAGCCTGGTGTGCACCTACCTATGGGCAGCGCCAGGAAGAAGGGAAGCCAGCAGAGCGTAAACATGCCCACCACAATCCCCAAGGTCTTAGCGGCTTTCTTCTCCCGGGAGAATTTAAGAAGTTTCAGAGTCAGGGAACTTCGCGCCTGATTCGCGCGGCCCTTCCCGGCCCCGGAGCAGCTCTGGTCCTCCTGCACCTGAGAGCCCTTGTGGATCCGGAGCGTCAACTCTCCCGAGTTCATCCTCTCCCGCAAAACGCCCGCCTCCAGGTTCTTTGTGGTCCGCTTGGCGACGATGTACACCCGGCAGTACATGGCCAGGATCACCACCAGCGGGATGTAGAAGGAGCCCAGCGAGGAGAAGAGTGCGTAAAACGGCTCCTCCGTGATTGGGCACACCGTATCGTCTGGCGACGGGGGCTGCTTCCACCCGAGCAGGGGACCGATGGAGATGACGATGGACAGCACCCACACGCCGAGCATGGCCAGCAGAGCCCGCTTCTCGGTCACTATGCCCGGGTACTGAAGCGGGTGGCTCACTCCGATGAAGCGGTCGATGGAGATTACGCACAGGCTCATGATGGACGCGGTGCAGCACAGCACGTCGAGCGCAGCCCAGATGTCACAGAAGATCCGGCCGAACACCCAGTAGTCCAGGATCTCCAGCGTGGCCGACACGGGCAGCACCATGGTGCCGAGGAGCAGGTCGGCGATCGCCAGGTTGATGATGAAGTAGTTGGTTGGGGTGCGCAGGTGCCTGTTGCACACCACCGCCAGGATGACCAGAATGTTGCCCACGATGGCGAACACGATGAAAGCGCCCAGCACCAGGGCAAGCGGGATGGCTCTGGTGAGGTCCACTTCGCTGGGCCCGGTCCGGTTGCCCGTGGAGTTGCTGGTAAAGTTGACCGAAGCCAGAGAAGACGTGATTGCTCCGGAGTCGATTTTGGAAGAACCATGATCCCACACGCGTGTGACATTGTCGAAGCTCTGATTCATTTTGAACGGAGCGGTCCTCCATATCAGGCGTCAGATCACTTGCGGGTTGAATACTCCGAACTGCCCGACATGGTGCGTCTGCACATGGCACCCGGCAGCAGCGTGCATGTCGGACAAGTGTCCTCCTCACACAAGTGGTCCACCGGTTACGCTCAGTCTCTCAGTGCGCACAATCCCCAAACCAAGGAAAGAGCGCGCCTGCACGACTCTGCAGCTCAGGCAGTCTCCCCTCCGTCACCACCACTCTCTTCCAAGCTAAGACTTCACACTACGGTGGGGAAAAGTTGACCTCATCTCGCACAAAGTCTACTTCACGATTCAACCGACTTAACAAAAATATATATAATCATTCCGAGAAAATAGACACAAATACACGACTAATGTTATGTAATGTCCTACGTCGATTTGGGAACGTATCCACAGTAAAGCGCATAACTTGAGGTTCCTCGGCTGCCTTTACGCGCAGGCATTCCTTGCGTCTTGCAGACTTGTGCAGGAGTTGCGTGAGAGGAGCGTCCCCATGGCTCGGCTGTACGTAACGTGGGAAAGGCTCCTCAGGAGTGCCTCCAAGCCAATGGCAGGAAGGCCATTGGGCTTCATTCACGTTTCCCTCAGTTATATCTTACAGTTTATAGCTGAGGAAAGGTTTTTTTTTGCTTAGCAACGACAATGCAAACACAACGGCCATGATCACAGTATAAATATGTATAGCATATATATATATATATATATATATATATATATATATATATATATATACACACACACAGCCTAGAAATAGTGTATTGTTATCGTGCCACAAGCCCTAAATAAATGTCAAACAATAATTAACACACAAATAAACAAAAATGTACACTAAGTGCTTTTCTCCCTTCTCCACCCTTTAATATAAATTATAATTATAAGTGTAAGCATAATTTACGAGTAAATATTATACCTTATATATATATATATATATATATATATATATATATATATATATATATATATATATATATATATATATATATATATATATATATATATATATATATATATATATATATATATATAAAAATAAAATAAAAAAAATAGGCCTAGTTAAGTACTGTATTTCTTATTTCACTTTGGGCTTCCATAAAGCAAAAACCAAGCCAGCTCACTGTGCCAAGCGCTCCCTGGACCTTCCGTGCTCTCTCTCTCTCTGCAGAGCAGCCCCGCTGAATACCAATTGCATAACCCCCGGCGCCCGCTCTCAACCGGCTCAACCGTCCCGCTCAGGTCATGCTTAGAGCGTTGGTAAATCATCCGCTCTGAGCGAAGGTTTCCCGAAGCACACTCGATCTCCATTTCCACTATTATTTACTCGTCTAAACAGATTTGACCCTCAGCCGTTGGAGAATGTGTACTTTCAGGAGGAGGGATGTGTTCAGAGGGGGAGGGGGGGGAGGGGGGGGGGGGGGGGGGGGGGGGGGGGGGGGAGCCGTACGCTCTGAGTTCAGAAGGCTTTTCATCAAGCACAGCTATTTGAACTATTTCTCGTCCGGCTATTTGCATCTCATTAAATCACTGGTTCTTCGTATTGGGTGTCTCTAATGTGGGCTGTTTTTCTTTACTCTAAACGACCAGTAGGCCTAGGAGGTTCCTTTTATTTGGATGCTGGTGTCGCAGTGAGACCCTCAGTCCATACATTCCTCCGTGTTCCCCTCCTGAAGCACAGCATCCTGTGGAACGCTCTGCGAGCTATTTTAACAGAGGTTCTGTTTTTAACTGCACCTGTACCGCTATTTAACCTGCAGCGTGACACCCACGACCACGTTGAACTTGCACCTTCTTACCAACAAACTCAAAACATTCCCAAGATCACCACCAGTACGCTTTCAAAGGCGGGCTGACGGCAGGTCCAGCTGCTGTGGAAGTGTCTGCAGGCCGCTAGCACGCATCTGGTGACGGCTGCCTGCTGGCCCCTCTAACAGCGGCCCGAGGCCCATCAACCTGTCTGTGCTGCTGGGACTGAACCAGTCTGAACCGGTGTATCCGTAACCATTTATGGTACTTAAAAACACAAATAAATCCAGAAAATATATATTTACTCCGGACTCAGATTTCCTCCTGAGTACCATTTATGGTGAAAGGAACACACTGATCCGAAGATCAAGACCGAATCTATCTGTTTATCTATTAATCTATTCATCTATCCATCTATCCGCCTATTTATCTATCTATCCGTCATCTTTCTTTTATCTAGTATCTTCTATTATCCTTCTTTCTCGTATGGCTTGATGTATAACGAAGCTTTCACAATAAACAGCCGTTTGTCACCCAGGCTCTCGTTCTCCGAGGTATAAGGGCATGTTAAACAACAGAAAGAAACTTCAAATATGTGCGGAAGCGCAGCATATATCCATATAGGGAGGTCTGAGGAGGTCAATGCTAACGTGCGCATGGAATGCTTTAACCTGACGCGAGGCCTGTAAATCCACAGAGCAAGAGAACACAAGAAATGAACTCCATCGGCTGGTGATGCCTCCTCGTTAAGTCTTCCCCTTCCCTCACTGGGGGACAGAGTGAGACATGTATTAAATAGATATATTCTGTAGCTGTCATGGCTTACATTTACTGTGCATTTACATTTAGGGCATTTAGTAGACGCCTTTATCCAAAGCAACTTACAATAAGTACATTTGTCAGAAGAAAGAGAAAGGATAATATATGGCTGTCTATCCGTTAAATCAGCCTCAATGCGCTCACTACCGTTCTGGAGACGGCGCCCCAGTCTTACTGAACCGCTCCGATGACCCTGAACCAAGAGTGCAGGAGGGGTACTTTAAAGGTCCCATGACATGCCACCAGGTGTGGGCTGATTAGCCGTTACAAGCCGCTTTGGAAATCTGTCCCTTATGACATCACAGGTGGGCGTGTCCACCTAGGTGTGTGCTGGATAGATCAGTCTACCAGCCTACCCAGTGGACTGTAGCAAACGTTGCTCATCTATCCGTCACACATCTAGGTGGACACGCCCACCTGTGATGTCATAAGGGAGAGATTTCCAAAACGGCTTGTAACGGCTAATCACACCACACCTGGTGGCATGTCATGGGACCTTTAACGTCAGGTTGGGGGGGGGATGTGGACATTGTTGCCGTTCCCTGACACACAGACGCACCGTTCCTGTGTCTGTTGGTGCAGCTACCTTCGGCTGGCTAACGCCACATGGAAACAACGCCAGCAAATATGATGCAACGAGCAGTTGCAAATTTTACAGTTTAACATCTGTGCAGACACCGCAACGTGAGCTATTAACCGTCATTAGTCTTCCTATTGGATGTTGCGCACGGTGTGGATTTATGTGTTGTTGTTTTGCCGGCGACGTTAGGAGTAACCAAGGGCGCGCTGTTGAAATCCTATGATGGAACGTCTCTGGATTTAGTTTTTTCAAGAAGAAAGCTGGGGAAATAGTGATTATGTGTATTTTTCAATAACGGTTTCGTGTTTCTCCCCTGGTGGATAAGTCGTTAGGGTTTGAATGACACCTGATTTAAAGAAGTATTTTCCACATAAGAGGACAAAAAAGTCATTTTTGGTTCCTGGTGTTCTAGCCAGAGGGAGCTGGCTGGACTCCAGACCCTGTGAGGGTGAATCTTGTGGAGGACTCGTTTCCATTTCACCATTTCATCATCCACTCAGCGACCAAGTCATATTCATTTCATTGGATTCTTCCCTCATTGCAATTCTAGTTTTATCTTAGTTTAATATCCCCCCTCCCCCTTATCCCCCTTCATCCCTCTTACACACTTATTTTATGTTGTATGTCCATGCATTTAGTACTTATAGTAGTACTTATCATTGTGTAGCATCTATCCTAGCTATCTTTGCTTTTTACAGGGAATGGGTTAACCTAGCGATTGTTAGTGCTTGACACTTCCACATCCTTACTGTAGGCCTACCGACAGCGATATATTGTTCTTTCTCTTTCTTCATACAAATGTATGTCGCTTAGGATAAAAGCGTCTGCTGAACGCCCTAAATGTAAATGTAAATCCATCCAACTCTCCATGATTCCCCCTCAGCTTGATGTCACTGGAGGAGTGTGCTCAATGATTAAATTTAAACGCACACGCCCATTCTATCATCTTTAATACACCAAAGTAAACAAAGACTGTAGGCCATACATTAGCGGGTCAACTCAGCCTTATCGTAATGCTCGGTTCAACCTTACGATCACTGGATTTAACCACGGTAGTTACACTCATAAAACTAAACCCATGGTCCCTCGTTCCTGGTATCTATCTGTTTGATCAGACTGAGGTTCTGTGCGCTCTGTCTCGGTGGTCCCTAATGACCCTGAGCTTTGCTGTGATTGGCCGCCCGCCATGGATCACCTCAGCGTGGACGACGTACCCCACGTCGCCCCGCGGGCCGACAAGCGGCGGAGGCCGGCGATTGTTTTGTCTGTCGCTAAAACGGATCGGCTCCACAAAGAGCCAGACGGCGATCTTAGCCCTCAGCTCTCAAAGGCCATTTCATTTTTCATTTCCTTTACTGCGTCTTGGAATCTTCTCGCTCTCACTGTAGCTCTTGCTCTTTATCACACTCTCTCTCTTCCTCGCTCTATTACTTTCTTTCTCTCTCTCTGTCTCTCTGTCTCTCTTTCTCTCTCTCTCTCTCTCTCTCTCTCTCTCTCTCTCTCTCTCTTCTCTGTCTCTCCGTCTCTCCGTCTCTCCGTCTCTCCGTCTCTCTCTCTCTCTCTCTCTCTCTCTCTCTCTCTCTCTCTCTCTCTCTCTCTCTGTCTCTGTCTCTGTCTCTGTCTCTGTCTCTGTCTCTGTCTCTCTCTCTGACTCTGGCCAACACATAAGTGAAGAGTAAGAGCCCATTCATAAAAAAAGATATAGGTATTTCATAGAAACGGCCTGCGGGAGCATTTATTGCCACACACAATTTCATCACCTGCTGGAAAAAAAAGCGTCTGGCAAAGACAGCGGATGAAAAAACCGGATGTAAAAACGCAAAGACAGCACTTTCCAAAGCAGCGTTTATCCTCCAATGAGGGGACTCGGAGGCAGTGATGAACGCGGGGCTGCACTTCAATCTCCCAACACCTTTTGTGTCTGTCCTCCAAAGGGAATCTAAGGCCCATCACGGGGGGATCGATGGGGCACAGGGGGGGGGGCGGGCTGCCAGGCCGGGGGTCGGGCCGGGGCAGGGGGCTTTGTGTGGGGGTCTTGATGGAGGGTGGTTGGGGTCTTGCCCGGGGAGCCTCCATCACCCGGGCCCATCACGTCTGGCCGGCTGGCGACGCCCAGCCCTGACACACTCAGCTGCTGAGTGGACGCTTTGCGGCGGAGTCCACTGCAGGCATTAGATGATTGCCTCGTGCCTCCGTGGTCTCGTGGACAGGAGGGGACCTGTGAAGTCTTCTCCCCCAAGACGGAACCAGCAGATTGATCTCTTCTGGAATGGTTCCCTTCTCCTCTTTCTTTCTCTCTTACTTACTCTTTGTTAATTTTTTCCTCATTTGTTTTTTTGTTTCTTATTTTTTGTTTGTTCGTTCTTTGTTTGATGGTTCGTTAGTTGGTTTGTTTCCTCTTTCTTTCTCTCTTAAATGGCCGATGCACATGTCGGAAAAAACATGTCCAAAATCAGACTGCTTTTTATTATCTGAACGGTTCCCAGATTAGAAAGTAGCTGTCAATCATTGCTGTGTCTGTGCAGATTATTTCTGTGTGTGCGTGTGCTTGTGTTTGTGTGTTATGGGTGTGTGCGTGCCTGCGCGCGTGAGTGTAGCGTGCACATGCGTGTGCATGGGTCATTTCTGTGATAGGGAATACGTTGACTAGACAGACCAGAGATGACACAGATTGGAAGAGACGGGAGACATCGTCATAACCTCCACTGCTCAGCGTTCGGTGAACAAGTGTTCCCTGGTTTCAGGAATCATTCAAGAGCAACTTTTAGTCCATTATATTATAGATATGAATATGTATGTAGAAATAGGGTGCTGGTGCAAAACCTCTGGCGCAGTCCATCAGGGGAATGGCTCTCTTGGACAGTGGACACTGGGACATAAATTGTGGCTGTGGTTGGCAGTGTACTGTATATCCTCAACATGAAGTACCTCTGCTTATATTTTTAACGATGACGTCATTGTTACAATGCATTTGGAACAGGGCCACCCCATAAGGAGGAAATTGAATTACTTTGGGTGACAGCTTTTGAGTTAAAATCATAATCATGGTTTTATAAGGGCCCCGGAGACGTTTGCTGTTATTTTGGTGAGGAGGAGGTGGTGTGAATCACATTTGAGATAAAAGGCTGAAAACTAAAGGGAAAACTTTCTGGCTCCAAAACGCAAACGTTGGAGAAAATATGTGTTGCTATTCTTCACTCTGCAACGTCGACCGGTCTCCCTGCTGTGTTGCACAGCGAATAGTACGACGGAAAACACGCTATCTGCATAAGTATTCACAAACAGGTGGTTATTTAGCTGCTTGAAAATGAAGCTGTTTAGTGATTGTACTAGCTGAAAGTATAGGTAACAAAAAGGTATTCATTTCGAATACTTATATTGTTATCTATAGTTTTTATTTATTATTATTTATTATCTATTATACATTTGACTTTTGCGCCGATGTGGTCAAAGGTAAAAGCGTTGCAATACACTTATGCCACCAAATGCGAGATATTCAAAGGAGTGAATCTTTGATATTCAATTGATGACCTTGTGATATTGTTCTGTAAAGTTCTTTTCAGTTGCCCGGAATAATCTCTAATGAAATTGAATGATGTTAAATCCATGTTAAACCTCTGTTCTCCCAGACAGCATTGCAGATCGGGAGCTTTTGTCCTAACAATCAGATGGACTGAGTTCTTCTCAGGTGCATTAGGCATTGGCAGCGTCTCAAAAGAAGTGAAAGCCAAAAAGACGCCCGTGCCCAGATCCTCTCCCCCGCTCCGCAGACGGTGGGACGGTGCCGCTCGTCTGAACGGAAGCCAGCCACGTCGGGGAGGAGCCAAAGGTGAGTTTCGCTGCGTCAACGTCTGCTGCTCTCTCAGGAAGTTCCTTTTGTAAATCGGTTCATAAACACTTCAGCCTCCTGGCTCCGTGGAGCACGAGGTGAACCGCGGCCGGCTGGCATGGAGCGGACCGGGCAGGAGGAGAGAGGGGCCGAGGCTGAGCGGCCCGGAGTGTAAACACCCTCTTACGTGATTAGTGTGTCCCCTTGTCACATGAAAGAGAGCGAGAGACAGCCCCGTCATGAGGACGAGAGACATCTGGGCTCCTATGGCGTTCCAGATGGTCCCAAGATTCCCCCCTCCCCAACCCCCCCTAGATACAAACACAGCATCTTGCATTCTTCTCCTCGATTTATTTGTTTTGATCCACAGGACACCGTCCATTAATGTATGACTTATCTCCAGCAGATATGGTGCATATGCATGGCAATGGGAAAGGCCGCGCGCTGTTTTTCTCAGAGCTCGTCTCTGATGTCAGACTTGGGGACATTAGGGAACGCTTGAAGGCAGCAGGATGTCTTTTTCCAGGACCTTTGCATCTCTTCCGTCTGATTCATCAGGCATGTCCTCCCAGTAGGAACAAACATCCCAGGGCTCTCCACAGGGCCATCCCATTATCTGTCAGACGGCGTGCAGTGTGTCCCAGTGGGTCCCAGCCTGTTATGTATCGACAGCAGCAAGGAAATCTTATTCAGCCCCTTATATCCCCACCAGGAGCTCTCCACGCCACTATGTAAATGGTGTCACTGAGGCAGAATACATACAGCATGAATGGATTATCTACAGCAGGCATGAAAAGGCATGTGCAACAGCACTTCTGTGAACACGCATCATACAAGGGGTAGGGAGCGAGAATCATCTGGTCCGAGTGTTGGGTAGAATCCATAATCAATCAAAGGGTGGCGGACTCGAAAGTGTGGGTGCGTGTGTGCGTGTGTACGTGTGTGCGTGCGTGTGTGCGGGCCTGCCTGTGTGCGTGAGTCTGACCATAGGGTTGGTTCATCTCAATGTCATCTCAATCGCAATGACCAGCTTAATGTTAGAATCATAGAAGCATTTGAGTGTTGTGAGTTATGATGCAAATAGTCATGTTTGTTGGCCATTGCTTAGTGGTTGATCATGGAATGATTTTGTCATGTCCCCGTTCTGTTATATTTCAGTTGATTAAGGGTTTTACAGTACCTCAACTCTCTAGAGACCTATCAACATGGCAGACTATCCCAAATAAAGAATCAGATGATTCATTTTGATGCACAAGTTATATTGGTTGGAAGAGAAATGCATTCCACCCACGAATCTCCTCCTTAAGGTAGGGCTTTGTGTTTATGGGTTGTGTGTTCTTAGTGTGTTATTAAGGCAAAGCCGCCGGAAGTGGCGGTCTTTCCTGAAGATTTGATAATGAAGATGCAGGTTCAATCTGATCTTACTGAGATTTGTCCTAATTCACTCTATATTTGGGGTTCATCTTGGATTTATCATGACTTGTGTCTCATTTGGGATTCTGTGGGAAAATCTCTTGTTGTTGTGGATAAACAATTGGGTTTTGATTAAATGCTTCAGGCTCCGCAGTCCGAGGAGGTGATGTGCACAGAAAATACCGGCATGATAGGGGATACACACACACACACACACATACACACACACACACACACACACACACACACACACGCAGACGCACACGCACACGCACACACACACGCATGCAAGCGCGCAAACACATAAAAACGTACAAGCACACACATGCACAAACACGCACACAAACACATATAAACACACGCATATATGCACATGCATTCACACACACACGCACATGCACACATGCACACGCACAAGCACACACATGCATACACACGCACACACACAAACACAAAGGCACACTAACACACACATATAAACAAACACACACGGCCACATACAAACACACTCACACACACAAAAACACACAGACAAACAGACTGTGACCACAATGAATAGAAGGACGTCTATCGTATGCTGTCATTCAGTTTTATGTTTTGGATTATCTCTCAAACACAGATGCTGGAAAGAGCATTATTTTTCCGGCATGGCATTACACCTGTGGAAACTACAGTAGCAGCATATATCTAGGTCCAGACGTTATCTCTGGCAGTGATAGCCAGGCTCCCACAGCCTGGCTCCGCCGTTGGACCAGGTCGGCTCCAGTCCGGCCAATCACAAACTGGGCCCCATACCGGATTTGCATATTACCTTCAATTCTGCCAGGCATGCAAAGAACTCTCATTGCGTGTGTAGAACATTCCAGAAATAAATGCATGCAAAACACTCCACGGTCTCACTGCGGCCGACATGTCTGACGAGGTTTTAAGATATGTAATAGGGGGGCGGTTTTGTTAGTGGTACTCGTTAGTTTAAACAAACATCAAGTCATTTAAACAAATATACAATTTCAACACTAGCTGATGTATTTAGCAACTCAAAGAAGGGATGCTGTGTTTGCCTTTTAAGTTTTCCACTGGTTAACAATCTGGAAAATGGCAAAACGCAGCGACTAAAGGTTTATTTACAGTTATCCCCTTCATGGAAATATTCACTGATTGTGTCTTTTTTTTGGCATCTTCTCCTCCGCCCCTTCCATCTTCTTTAGGAACCTTCAGTCCCTGAAAGTATCGAAACGTTCCCTCATAAGCCTTCATGCACCTTCAATACAAACTGTTTAATCTTCAATACAGTGATGGCCATGGTTAAAACACATTTGGATTTACGTCTATATACATCCATACACAAGCCACTTTGGATAGTTTCCTCGTGCCCGTCCAGAACGCCACATGGACGACCTCTGACCCAGACAGCCTGGCTCTCCTCCTGTTTTCCGCTTAACGCCTTCCTATCGGAGGTCTGAGAACGCTGTCGGAGACGAGAGGACGTTTAAGAGACACAGAGGGAACAGACTCACCAATGAAAATAAACCCACCGCAGACATTTGTAAATACATCCCAAAATAAAAGCCAAGCAGATAGCTCTCTTGACATCGTTCTTCACCGAGGAGAGAGATATTTCCATCATCCTGAGAATCGCGGATAACCATGAGATCAGACCACAGAGAGACTATATCGAGTACTTCTGCTGCCTCTTGTACGTTTATATATAGAAACACGACAAAGAGATGGATGAGGATGACTTGCATGTTCTGAGCTGGGGACATGCTTGTGGAACATGGAGGTAATCCACTAGAAGGTCCTGGGTCTCAGTTTGTGTTGTGTTTGCTTCATGACGCTGGCCTGTGTGAACGGGAGCCTGAGGAACAGTTCGTGGAGTGTAACACAACAGTGCTCTGCTGCCTGAACATAAATCCTGCGCCTAAATCGAGTGCTTGTGTGTGCATTCAAGGTAACCGCCGTACTTCTGCTAATGCACACGTAAAACTATACAGATGACTTAAAGCTCTGCTGCTCTAATAACACAGGTAATGGATATATATAGAGCGAGAGATATGTGCATGCGAGTGTGAATGTGTGTGTCGGCGCACGCCTGTGTGTGTGTGTGTGTGTGTATGTGTGCGTGTGTGTGAGTGTGTGTTTGTGTGTGTGGGGAATGAATATGGATCATGCAGCCCTGTCTAGTCTGTCTTATTTTAAGAGCAGCAATAAGTTTGAGTAAGCCTCTCAGTGGGTATTAGTCGGCTTGCTTCTGCTTTCCTTCCATTTTTATAAACTAGGAGACATCTGTGTGTGATCACATGGCCCACTGGCGTGCTCTGGGAAGAACCACAATCCCAAACCACTGGTTGCGTTTCAGAAGTAGGGGTTTGCCCGAGTGAGACATGCAGACAGATATGATGTCATAACCCTGTGATTGTTTCTGAAGAGATATGACTCTTTGTCTTGGCTCCATTGATTGACATAAATGCGGCAGTGCCCTTTCTGCAACTCAGTCGGCGAGGTCCAGGTGAATAATAGGTCTGAATAATTAATTTGACTCCTCAGATAAGACCATATGCATTTCTTTTCTTCTTCACTGCTGGTCTCGCGTTCTCTCTCTCCTGTCTCTCTCGTTCTCTCGCTCTCTCGCTCACTATCCCTCATCAGTCTGCCACCATCCCTCTCTCTCTCCCACACACTGCCACCTCTCTCTACCCCTCCCTCTCTTGCCCTCTGTCCCTTTCTCATCTGTTAAATGACTCACCTTCACCCACCGCCTCGATCTTTCTCTTATGTATCTCTCCTTCATTCTCTCTCTCTGTGTCTTTTACCCCTCTCTCTCTCTTAACTCCTACCCTCTCTCCTTTACTCTCTCTCTGTTATTCTCTCCCTCTACTCTCTCTCTTCTTTCTCTCTCACCCTCTCTCTCTCCTTTACTCTCTCTGTCTCTCTGTTATCATCTTCTTTACTCTCCCTCTCTCTCTCCTTTACTCACTCTGTTTTTCTCTATCTTCTCTCTCTCTCTCTCTCTCTCTCTCTCTCTCTCTCTCTCTCTCTCTCTCTCTCTCTCTCTCTCTCTCTCTCTGTTATTGTCTCCTTTAATCACCCTCTCTCTCTCCTTTACTCACTCTCTCTTACTCTCTCTCTCCTTTACCCTCTCTCTCTCTCTCTCTCTCTCTCTCTCTCTCTCTCTCTCTCTCTCTCTCTCTCTCTCTCTCTCTCTCTCTCTCTCTCTGTTATCGTCTCCTTTACTCTCCCTCTCTCTCCCTCTCTCTCCTCCTGTGTGGGAGCTGTGCGGGCTGATGAGGCTGGTTTATTTGCGTTAATTAGAATAGAGCGGTACCGTTCGCTTTGAGCCCGGGCGATGCCTGAGTGCGTCAGGTGACAGCGGTCTGAATCCCTCATTTCAAGGGACGTTGGTTCCCAGAGAGCCCCGGCTTGGAGGTTGAATACAAATACATTCATTCTCATTAATCACGTGTTCAAGGAGAAAAACCAACAACTATACACATATATTTCAGTGCATTTAATAAAGTCTGGAAACAGGAGATCTAGGGGTGATGTTGGGGTTAGTAAATGATTTAGTGCTGAGCCTGGTAGTGGAGGTGTTGAAAGCAGAGGGCGGCTGCAGGTGCTCCTGCCGTCCTTCCTGGGGGCTTTCTGTAACTTGGCTCCGGTATTAATTGGATGCTTTCATCGTTCCAAAGTTGGACAAATTAATAAATAAAAACATAAATAAATGTATTCATGTGGAATAATTGTTTGGAGTCATAACGACTCACTGGGGCCAAAACTTTATGAGGATTTGGAAAAAGGACAAAATATTTGGAGAAATAATTAGGAACACAATAAGCAGAGTGATAATATTTAGTCTCTCAAGTGGGTTTGCGATTCAAAAGCCTTCAATGTACTAATAATTCACCACGGCATATCTGCATTCTGCGTCTGTGGCTCTGTGGCCCTCTGACCATTCGACTGTCATCAGGGTTTCTGCTGAGGTTGGGGCCCAGACAGCAGCCATTCTGGGGGTCAAAGTGGGTTGCGTGTGGTTAGCTTCATCCACCCGCTACATGGCTGTGTTCAAGTCTCCCAAATGGAGTCTAGAGTCATCCACTTTAATATAAAGTGGATGACCCTTATTGATGACTGAACCAGTGATCTGAATAATGCCCCCTCAACTGTGGGGGTATTATTAACCCTTCTCAGAAACCATGGTAACCGCAGAACCCGGGCATCATGGGTAGCGATGTACCGGAACCCGAGCCGCGCCCTTATCCCGGGATGGATCCGTTGTGGCCAGCCGTCTGCCTCTCTCAGCTGTCTGCCTCTCTCAGCTGTCTGCCTCTCTCAGCCGTCTGCCTCTCTCAGCCGTCTGCCTCTCTCAGCCGTCTGCCTCTCTCAGCCGTCTGCCTCTCTCAGCCGTCTGCCTCTCTTAGCTGTCTGCCTCTCTCAGCTGTCTGCCTCTCTCTCCTCCTCCCGAGGTCGGCTCATTGTTAACCTCCCGGATCATTACCTCGCTATCATCAGCGCGCATCGCTGATCACAATCCCCAGAGAATGCGTTGTGTTGCTTATCTGATGGCCAGCTCAGCTTATTGGACCGGCACACACATTTCTTGCTGGCAGGATATTGGGGAGATTTAATGTATTGAGAAATAACATTTGTTATGGTTTGTCAAATCTGAACGCTGCATGGTAGAGATCGATTGACACCTGTTGAAATCGATTGAGACCCGTCTCTGTTCCCCTATTGCCCCGGGTCCATGCCTGGGACCAGTCGGTCTTCTGGGCTTTGACAGAACCTCTGAGAGAGACGGCACACAGCCTTGTTTCCTGTTGGATATTCTACTGATGGAAACTCATTAGCGCGAGTGGATGAAGCAGATGAATTTCTACGGTGGCTTTGAAAACTTTAATTTTTTTTTTTTACACTTTTAATTTTTTTGAATTTAGCTAGTCTGCTATCAGACCTTGTATATTAATCTAAATGTTAATGATTCTTTTTGTAGAAATATGTATTATTAGTATTCAAAATTAAAAGTTCAGGTTGTTTTCATGTTGTGTACTGAAAACCCAAAGCATAAACACACCTGCCCATTGTTTTTTTGTTTTTACTTTTACTAACTTGGATCTGATTTCAGATCTTTACTTGGGAGGGATCTTAATCTTCCTTGCGGAGGGTATTTGAGTTACCCCAAGACGGTCCTTTGAAAAAATCGCCTCTTTAAGCCCCTCAGTTTAACACTGAGCTCGACGTTTGGTAGTCAACACAGAGACTAACTGTTTTTGGGTTGATATCTTGGGAGAAAACGTATTTTTTTCGATGTATTTTTTCTTTACCAAAATGCCCTCCACATGAAAGCAACTCTGAGGTCAAAGAAGAGTTACGACCGAACATCACATTCACTCATGAGCTCAAAGAGCACATCCCTCTTTAGATCGCTTGAAGGGGCACAACAGGACAGATGGACGTCCTTTCGGCCTGACATGGTCATGAGGGTCCATGAGTTTACAGGACCCGAGGGGTCTGTGTCCGGGACATGGACTCCTCTCAGGACCACTGAGGGGTCTGTGTCCGGGACATGGACTCCTCTCAGGACCACTGAGGGGTCTAAGGCGGTCTGTGTCCGGGACATGGACTCCTCTCAGGACCACTGAGGGGTCTAAGGCGGTCTGTGTCCGGGACATGGACTCCTCTCAGGACCACAGAGCGGTCTAAGGCGGGCTGTGTCCGGGACATGGACTCCTCTCAGGACCACAGAGCGGTCTAAGGCGGTCTGTGTCCGGGACATGGACTCCTCTCAGGACCACAGAGCGGTCTAAGGCGGTCTGTGTCCGGGACATGGACTCCTCTCAGGACCACAGAGCGGTCTAAGGCGGTCTGTGTCCGGGACATGGACTCCTCTCAGGACCACAGAGCGGTCTAAGGCGGTCTGTGTCCGGGACTTGGTCTTCCTCCCGTGGCCATGCTAGAACTGTTCGCTGTGTGGAAGTGAACCCGGTTCTTCTGTCTCACACAGGGCTCCACAGGCCTGCTCACTGCACGGGGTCAAAGGGCAACAATGCTGCTTGTTTGGCAGCCAGCGGACGTTCACAACAAACACACAAGCCGCCATACGCTGACGGATACGTTCAATTCAAAGCTCATTTGGCAAACGAGATGGCAATTCGCTTTTTTATTTTTGTATGTTCTATTTATTAATTTATTACGACGCTTAAATCAACTATATTTAGTTTGTTCCGTCTCGGGATGCAGATGCTTCTCACTGATTATTGCCCGAGGGAGACAGCGAGGGAGACAGTAAATACTTCTAGCGAGTTGAGTTTGTGAATTTATATTAGAACCGGCATTCCGATACTGCAGCAAATCTTAAGACTTTAACTCTCGCATCTTTTGCCAAAGCATTTAGCAAAGTGGATCTTTTGCTAATCTGTTTTTTCCCCTATTCCTTTTGCCTCTTCCAACCAAACCGATCACATATTGTATTCTAATTGTGGTCCCAGAAGCACATTAACAATCAATCCCATGGTGTTTTCTTCTAATGGACCTGTATATATCGCCTTCAACCATTTGTGAATGAAATCGTTCGAACTAGCCGTTTGCAAAGTAGTCAACTCTATTCTTTAGTTTTGTAGGGGGCAGTGAAATCATTTAAATGGAGCCGTATTAATTTCTCTAAATTTGTTTCGGACACCAAAAAGACGCTGCCTTATTTCTGAGAGGCGTTTGTGGGTTCTTCCCTCACTTATTTATAGCTTAAGAACACCCTGGACACCATCCATCTAAATAATAACGTTTATTATGATGCAGTCATGTCTTGAACCAGAAACAGAGGAAATAGGGGCTTTAAAAGTGCTACGTGCGCATGCAACATCTGTCTCTCACCCCCTCTAGAGATGCTTAAATTTAGATGTGTCTTGTAAATATTGAGCAGGAATGCATCGATGGGTTGGCTATAAGTGAACTGTTATTTTCCGTTGGTTGTCGCAATCAATTTGTGTCCTCAAGCAACTCTGTGACTTTGTTTCCATATAGGCACGTATTCGTGTCATGGTTGGTTAAAAGGGTGAAATGACTTTGTAGTAAGTTAAACACAATATGAATCCCAATGGATTTAGGACCAGAGAACCCACACAGGGTCTTTGTTTGCGTATGTTGTTGCAAGTCAAACTGAATCCTGAAATACTACGCTATCGGCAGAAATTGAGCATTGAGAGATCATAGTAGTAAAATGGAAATATCTTTGTTTAATCTTTATGTGACCAGGCAGTTTACTTTGTTATCAATAAATAGCTGGAATATCTAGAGTCTTGGTAGAAAGCTAAAGTTGTGGAGGCTAGAGGCGATCGATAATACATCGATACATACAGCCTGAGGTATTATCTGAACAGCATGCCATCTTGCTTTACTTTACCATATAAACGCACAGAAATCCATTCATTTCAATGAACGTAAATCTACAGCAAACAACGGCACTAGACTCAGCTCTGCATGTTTGTATAATTTCATGCACAGCATGAATCCATTTTATTGGGTTAGAATAGAGACTTTACAAATGGATATTTTTATCCCCCGCTCTTCTCAGGGTGTGACACATTGGACTAACGCATGTTCTAATCCTCATACAGAACATCCTCCATTCAATTGTAATTTGTAACATGAAGGTTTTTCTGCCGCTATATCTGTTTGATATTTACAGTATATAAAGTACCCTTCCATGCTCGTCTGCATCAGTGGTGGGGGGGTTCACGATACTCATCTCAGGGTTACTGACTGTACTTTATATATTTGAAAAGGCTTGTGGTTGGGCACTCCATGGCAGTAAAACGGTCTAAACATTGTCATATTTAGCCATCCTGTTATATTTGTGTCCATAGGGTTGTTTACACAGGTAGTTTCTCATAATCATAATGGTAATGTATTTATTACTAAGCTCCTGTTGGCCCTTGGCACCATGCCAACGTTGCAGGAGTAAATCCGATACAGAAGTTAGTGAAGGAACGATGGTAATGTACGTTTTCTCACCGAAGGCGCTTCAGTATTCTGCCCGGTTGGGGGACGGACAGAAGAGAGCGTCTGTATGATCACTGAGGCGGCGCCAGCCTCATTGTTCAGAGGAGAGGAGGGTTAGGCAGAGTCCTCTGAGTCTGTGGCATCACTCAGGGCTGCGGTGTGCCATGTGCTTGCCATGCCACTATTCATTGTAATGGAGCTGGGGCAGCGCTGACAGGCAGGGTTAAGGACGATAGAAACCTAATTCAGAAGATAGAAGCTGCTGAGCAAGAGAACCACACTGATGCAGTCCATTAGAGGGGAATGCTTTAAAGGATCGCCCCCACCATAACGTTTTATTTACTTATTTAATTGTTACTTTTAATGTACTGATACAGGCACGCACCCACACACAGGCGCCTACAGGGTGTACTACTTCAACACACACGCGCACATGCACTCCCACATGCAGAAGCAGGCACACGTGCATGCACAACCACACAAACACACACACCCACACACACAACCACCCACCTACCCACACACGTACACACATGTACATGTACACACATGCACACACACAACCATGCACCAACCCACCCACCCGCACACACACGTACACACACGCACATGCACTTGCAAAATGCACATGCACATGCACGCACACACCCACACACACAGTCCCACACACAATGGGCGTTTAGGAGAGTAGGATGCTGCTGTCTCTAGTGAGGTTTAATGACGGTTATTAGAGACGACTCTTGTTTTTACATACTCCGTGTTCGCACTCCAACATGTGAAGCAGCAGAGTAGCGGCAGCATGTTCACTCAGTAACAGGCCTGAATGCTTCCATACACTGTCACTCCTACTGTCAGAAAGGCAAATCATTCTCGATGCATGTCAGAGGACATGTCCGTGCACATCCACGCGGTCCACTTTGAGACGAAGCTCTGGTATGTTGTAAAAACACATACCTGTAGGACATGCGTCTCTGCATGTCGAGTGCAGCCGATGTGACCCAGTCAGATCGGGTTCTGTTTAGTCTTTATTTTCTAAAGGTCAGTTTCAGTTTTTATTTGTGCTGAGGGATTTGCTTTCTTCTCTCGGTTTTTGTTTATTTCAGTTTGAGTTTCAATCGACCCCGATCACAATGCTGTTTATACAGTTCACTGGATGACCTCCGACCTTCCACTGTGTACGGAAATCTGTCATCCAAATAAAGTTGTCAGAGACTTTGTTGTGGAGGCCTAGTGGGTCAAACGTGTGTCCGGCGCGCGCCATAATGACATCAAACACTTCGGGTTCAGAAGCACGTCTGATAAGCACCATGGCTGGTTTGGTTTGCCAGATTTAGTCTGATTTGTTTTCTGGCTAATGACTCCGTTGACGGCACCCGGGGGGGGGACCCGGGATGATGGAGGAGGCCTCACAGGGCTGGTCGTCACTGGTCCGGTCAGCTGACCCGGGTCTGTGCCTGGTTCTGGGGAGCAGTCCGGAGGGGGGTGCCCGGGTCCGTTGGGCTCTGGTCACCTTCATCCAGCCGTGCTGGATGAAGCTCTGAACACCTTGTGGTAGGACATGGAGTCCACGCATTAACACGGCGCTTATGGGTCACATTTCATCCTCAAAACGCAAGAAATATACTTAAGAAAATGCAGAAACCATAAAGCCCTACTATAACATGAACCGAATTGTTTGTGTGAATTTCCCTGTATTTTTACAGACACAGATATGGAATAGAGGAAATAAGAAATGTTAAAGTTCATCAAATGTCTAATCTCGGCCTGACATCACTTCCGCGGTGCTTATCTGTGATCCAGTTCTGTTTCTGTTGCCATTATAACTTAATTTATTCCAAAATGTT